>NC_087163.1:26824584-26832084 GCF_035594125.1 Scylla paramamosain | reverse complement strand
CCGCGGCGGTGGTCATTGTAGCTGCAGTAGTACAAGGTAGCGGTGGACAGATAGACAGCCAGAGAGAGAGAGGGGGACAGAGAGGGAGGGCGGGAGAAGTGGAATGGTATATAGGTTTGATATATAGAAAAATACGATTAGATATAGAAAGGAATAAAGAAAAAAAGTGTGAGAGAGAGAGAGAGAGAGAGAGAGAGAGAGAGAGAGAGAGAGAGAGAGAGAGAGAGAGAGAGAGAGAGAGAGAGAGAGAGAGAGAGAGAGAGAGAGAGAGAGAGAGAGAGAGAGAGAGAGAGAGAGAGAGAGGACTGATGAAGAGTCTGTGCGTGTGTGTGTGTGTGTGTGTGTGTGTGTGTGTGTGTGTGTGTGTGTGTGTGGGATGTCTAGTGGTTTGTTGGTGAGGGAGGAGGGAAGAAAAGAGATCAGGGAAGGGAGAGAGAGAGAGAGAGAGAGAGAGAGAGAGAGAGAGAGAGAGAGAGAGAGAGAGAGAGAGAGATGGATGGAGAGAGGGAGAGAAGTAGGAGGAGTAGATGTAGGGAGTGATTGAGGGAGGCAGGGAGTGAGGCAGGGAGAGAGGCAGAGAGACAGGCAGGCAGATCGCTGTGGCAGTGGTGACCTCCCTAACAGGGCCGCCCGCCATACTGTGTTGATCTTTCATCTGATTCCCGGGCGTGTCAGAGGCATGGCGAGGCGGCGGCCAGAGAGAGCCATGCCACGCGCGCTGCAAGGTCGTTAGCGCGGGGGTTTTAATTAAGAGTGTGAGCCGTAACGCAGATCAGGTGATGGCCCGCTGCGGCGTCTGGGGCAGCGGCAGCCTCCCTTTGCTGAGCACTCAGGCGCAGGTTTGACTGTTTTGATTCAACCCACGTTTCGTTCCTCTCCTCTTCCTTTTTTTTTCCTCCTTTGGTCTCTTTCTTTTTTTTTTCTCTCTCTCATGGTGAGGGAGAAATCAGATGTTGAGGATCTGTTCCGTATTTAGAGTGTAGCTCCCAGATCAAAGATGAGAGGAGGAGGAGGTGGTGGTGGTGGTGGAGGTGGTTGTGGTGGTGGTGGTGGAGGAGGAAGAGGAAGAGGAAGAGGAGGAGGAATACAGATCTTCGAGGGTTTAATGAATTCCGCGCCTCTCTCTTGTTTCAGGATTCACGGAGACAATTGTCATTTTTTATTCTTTCAAAGGTGGAATGAAGGCTGGGCACGAGGAAGAGCAGGAGAAGGAGGAGGAGGAAGAGGAGGAGGAGGAGGAGGAGGAGAAAGAAAAAGAAGAAGAAGAAGAAGAGGAATAGGTGGACAAACGATGAAAGAAAAGAATACCAACACAAATAAAAACAAGAAACAAAACAACGTTTATAGACAAAATAACAGCGAAGGAAGGACTGAAGGACACGTGGGGAAGGCTGAAGGAGAGCAGAGGTGGTAGGGGCAGGCTGGTAGAGAAGACAGGAGTAGCGGGCGGGTGGCGGGACGTATTGAGGCGTAAGGGTGAGAGCCACTGATCGGAGCAAACAGCAGTAAGCGACAAGGAGTAGCCAGAGGGGGCGGCGGGAGAGGAAACCTATGTAGATTGGTGGACTTTGGGAGTGCTAAGTGGTGTCGGGGAACTGGGAAAGGTGGGTGGAGGTGAGTGGCGGCGGAGTGACACCTATTAGACGGGGAATGAGAGTTGTGTAGAGTGACGGGAATAAGACGGTAGGCAGATTGAGCGAATGGTGTTTTTAATGCGTTTGGACAGAGGTAATAGAGGTAGCTGTACAGAGAGAGAGAGAGAGAGAGAGAGAGAGAGAGAGAGAGAGAGAGAGAGAGAGAGAGAGAGAGAGAGAGAGAGAGAGCGCGTTAGATATATAGATAGCGATAGATGATTACTCGTTTTGACAGGAAATGACAGGTTAGAGAATTAATAAAGGGAATTAGACAGATTAGGGAAGGAATAGAAGAGATTAGGTGTCTGTTTACCTGTTTGTTCGCTTGTCTATCTATCTATCTATCTATCTATCTATCTATCTATCTATCTATCTATCTGTTTACCTGCGTACTTATCTACCTGTTTGTCTGTCTCTGCTTCTCTGTCTATATGCCTGTCTACCCCTTTGTTTATCCGCACCTGTCTGTCTGTTTTCTGTCTGCCTGTCTATATTTATACATGTCTGTCTGTCTGTCTGTCTACATAAGTGTCTACCTGTCTGTTTGTCTCTGTCTCCATACCTCCTTTGTCTGTCTGTTCTGTTTGCTTGCTTGTTGCCTGCCTGTCTGCCTGTCTGTCTGTCTGTCTATCTGCCTTCCTGCCTGTCTGTCTGTCTGTCTGCCTGCCTGCCTGTCTGCTTGTTTATCTGCCTTGATGTCTGTCTGTGTGCCTGTCTGTCTTTCTGTCTGCCTGTCTGTTTGTCTGCGTAAATATCTATCTGTCTGTCTCTCTGTCTTTCTTCATACCTGTTCTGTCTGCCTGCCTGTCTGTCTGTCTGTCTGTCTGTTTGCCTGTCTATCCACCTGTCCACCTTAAGCTCCCTCTAAACATAGATAGAATCCATCTACACACATATATATATATATATATATATATATATATATATATATATATATATATATATATATATATATATATATATATATATATATATATATATATATATATATATACACCGTATACATATATTTATTTTTTTTTCTAGTTGTTTTCCCAAAAGTCGATCACGGAAAAAAAAGGTGAAATGCTTATTTTTTTCCCTCCCAAACGTGGATATTCGGACGTTTGACTTTGCTCTGTTTTCAAAGTTTTCTGTTTTTTTTAATTGAACTTTATATATATATATATACTCGTATATATATATATATATATATATATATATATATATATATATATATATATATATATATATATATATATATATATATATATATATATATATATATATTGTGTATTATTAAATTTGTAACGAATACGGAAAAAAAGATGAAGACTGTTTGTTCATCTTAGTGTATGTTTGTTTGTTTGTTTGTTTGTTTGTTTGTTTGTTTGTTTCTTAATTAATGTATTGCTTTTGTTGTAATCGATGCGTTTTGTTATGCCACCACCACCACCACCACCACTTCTTTTTGTCATGGTCTGGTGACGAGCGACACACACACACACACACACACACACACACACACACACACACACATACAAAGAAAAAAAAGGAATTTAACTAATGTTAGAATTTTTTTCAGTGAGATCATCACGAAAAAAAAAAAAAAAATTCCTTTGTTACGGTGACCAGGTAATTGGCGGAATAAAGGCGGGGCACCTTTGTCCATTCACCTGCAGGGCGCGGCGGCGGGCTGGTCCCTCCCGCCGCCCTTCTGCGAGCATGCACGCCGCTCACATTGCACCGCTATGGACCAGTGTTTCCTAACCTGGGATTTTTTTTTCTAATGCAGGAGGGGAATGGCCAAGGGTAATGAAATGTTTATTAAAAAGACCCACCGAGGTTGCAGTCCCCAAAGAATAATAGCCAAAAAGATTAACCAAAACTAGAGAAGCGTTTTGAGATCCCCGTCATAGGAAGGGGAAACAGAAGCAGGCAGGGAGTTCCAGAGTTTACCAGTGAAGCGGATGAATGCTGCGTGTGTGGCAGTATAGTGTCAGTGTTCCTTGCGAGGGATGCAAAAATGCCAAAATTATGCTTTTTAACGAGAGTATACTTCCTTTTCATATCTCATTTTCGACTGTTAATGCATTTTTATATGGTGATGGAAAGCACTGAATTTGTACGAACATTCCACTCTTTGGTAGCAAGTCTGCGTCACTAAGCCATGCCGTGTGTGTCAGGGAGTGCTGGACTGACTGGACTAGGGATGCTCCGATCGGAAAACACCCAGAAATACTACAATAGATCAGAATTATAATTACTTTGTTTTTCCATGTAAATGTCTATTCTGTACATCACTTACGGCACATAACATATATAGAAATAGAGCTAGTGATACATTTAACAACTAGATTAAGTATATGTACATTAGAAATAGGTAAAATGTAGCAACGCTGATGATGGCAGCAGTCGGAACACTGGTCATGAGGCAAGCACCGTGCATTCATTCTTCCCTCACCTCTGTTGTGTTTGGTATCCTCGGTAAACCACACGTCCTTACAAAACTGTATCGTGTTTCTGTGTTGCACGATCTTCCCGTCTCGGTTTACCTGCTTTCATGTTTTCATTCTTATCCCTCCTGCTTCCTTCCTTCCTTCCTCTTTCATATCTTCCTTCTTCCATTGTTGTTGCCGCATATTCTTTCTTCTCTTGTGTTTATGTTGTGTCAGTGTAACGCTGCCAGATTCACTCACTATCACTATATCTCTCGCCCCCCCCCCCACACACACATAAAGACAGACACACACACACACACACACACACACACACACACACACACACACACACACACACACACACACACACACACACACACACATAAAGACAGACATACACACACACACACACATAAAGACAGACATACACACGGACACTCATTCAGAGAGAGAGAGACAGAGAGAGAGAGAGAGAGAGAGAGAGAGAGAGAGAGAGAGAGAGAGAGAGAGAGAGAGAGAGAGAGAGAGAGAGAGAGAGAGAGAGAGCTGTGGGAACAAGACCCTTTGACTCCAGCCGTCTCTCTCCGACCGGATGAGATTTTCGTCAGGTGCAGCCGCCGCCGCGTCCCCCTGGCGCTGTGTGGTGGTGTGGTGGTGGGGTGGTGGTGGTGGTGGTGTTGTGGTGGTGATGTGTTATTGTTGTGGTGGTAGTGGTGCTGTTGGTGTTGTTGTTGTTGCTGCTGCTGCTGTTGTTATTTGTGGTGGTGGTGATGTTATTGTGCTGGTGGTTGTGTCATTGTTGTAATCGTTGGTGTTGGTGTTGCTGGTGATGGTGGTGTTGTTGCTGGTGGTGATAGTGGCGTTAGGAGTGGTGGTGGTGGTGGTGGTGGTGGTGGTGTCTCTGTACGTACTCCTGGTGCAGTGATGTGATAAGCACAGCGTTGCGAACACTACAGAATTGTTATCATCCATTTTGTGGAGGCAGTCACAGTAGAGGGACTGTGTGTTCACCTGGGTGGGTCACAGTAGAGGAGCTGTGTGTTCACCTGGGTGGGTCACAGTAGAGGGGTTGTGTGTTCACCTGGGTGGGTCTTAATGGCGACGTGTTTCCAAGCATGACTTTGTTTTGGTGCATTGATGGGTGTCTTCCCGCTGCCAAACTTCTAATGTGGATCATTCTTTTGGCTCTACTCTTTCGGAAGCCTCACCTTCAGTGCCTTTTTTTTTTTTTCTTTCTGCTTTTTATAGCCCTTGCCTAGGGACCCTCTTACATAAAAAAAAAAAAAAATAGAAAACCGCCGTTCTTGTCCACATTACATTCATATCTCCGTTTTAAATCTAGCTTTGCCAATCATGAACCCATTACTTCTTGTCCTCTTCTGACTACTGATCCTGTTCTTTCTCTTTCCCTCACTGAACCTCATTCTGTCCTCCACACCTCGCCCTCACTCCCCACGAGATCACTTTCTCCCCTGGTTAGCGCCCCGCAACATCTCTCTGGCGGCGAGGAGTGTGCCACGCCGCGGGCCGCTCACCAGGGCAGGATTCACGAGGCGATGCAGCAGCGGCGTCCCTGGAGGAGGCATTAGCATTAGCCACGTGCCCTCACTGATCCAGCGGTCTTTTAAATTCATTGGATTTGGTAATAGATGACTCGTTCTCGCTGCCCTCGCCCCCCTGACCCTTCGCTTCACTCCCTCACTCTCTCCCCCTGGCCTGGTCGCAACAAGGCTTCCCGCACTGTGTTGCCGCCCCATTACTACGCGGCCCCCGGGTTGCTGCAGAGGAGGAGGAGGAGGAGGAGGAGGAGGAGGAGGAGGAGGAGGAGGAGGAGGAGAAGGAGAAGGAGGAGGATAGGAGGAGGAGAACAGGAGGAGGTTATTGCACAGATGACAAGTGGCAATACAACATTCCTGCGTCATATTCTCAACCAAGGAAAGCTGTAATCCCGGGAACTCCCCGCCTGCTTCTGTGCCTTCTTGCCTATGCCGTGAACTATCAGGAGGAAGGTTTCAAGTCACATTTCCCTCATAATTTTGGATAATCCTTTTGATTATACTCTTCGGGGACTAGTGTCTTCCATGGGCTTTTTTTTTCATTTTATTTTTGCTTTTTGTCAGAACTCTCTGTTTGCACCAATCATCCTTATTCTTAATGACTCAGCGCTAACAACCTGATTACCGAGTCTAATCCATTCATTTACCATTGTATTTGGAAGGCAATGCCTTCTTCTTTTTTTTAATCTAATTTTATCAAGCTTGAATCCATTATTTCTAGTATCCTGATTACTGACTGAGGATTTTGCTTATGTCACCCTTATTATCTCCACCAATACCACTTAAGACCTCTATTAGATCCCCTCTTATTCTGAACTTGATTACTGACCCTGAGAATTTTACTTACATCTGAGAATTCTGCTGATGCGTCAGTCAATGGACCATATTCTGAAACACTCCTGCGCTGCATCTCCACTACATTCAATAGGCTGTAGTTGGAGTTACACGGGTTTTAAAGTGTTTCTACGGTTCAAGTGACAGATCAACAAGATTTCTACATTACGAACAGCAGAAACACTTTAGAATCGTGCTATTCATCCTTGTGGCCTTGGAAAATTATCGTGGTGAGACAGCAAAGCGTGTAGGAGCCTTTGCATGCTGGTGGCGGCGACTCGAGGCGCTCAGAAGTCACGCTCGTTGAGGTTGATTTACAGAGGCTGCGTCGTCGAGGTTCCGTGGTCATGCGAGAACAGTTCAGCAGGGAGGCAGGGAGGCAGGGAGAGGAGCAGGGAGCGGGGTGAGAGACAATGACTTATCTCCAGGTCATATATCCGAGAGGGAGTGAGTATCTACACTCCGCCTGCCTGAGACAGAGAGAGAGAGAGAGAGAGAGAGAGAGAGAGAGAGAGAGAGAGAGAGAGAGAGAGAGAGAGAGAGAGAGAGAGAGAGAGAGAGAGACTGTTTCCTCCACCTTCTTCCCTCCATTTGCGAGGGAGGGGCGTAATGGCTCCCTCCTTCCTCTCTCTCTCTCTCTCTCTCTCTCTCTCTCTCTCTCTCTCTCTCTCTCTCTCTCTCTCTCCCCTCTTCTACAATCTCCCTGTTGAATATACGAGGGAAGGAAGTCTCTCTCTCTCTCTCTCTCTCTCTCTCTCTCTCTCTCTCTCTCTCTCTCTCTCTCTCTCTCTCTCTCTCTCTCTCTCTCTCTCTCTCTCTCTCTCTCTCTGATGTTTCCTTCCGAGTTTCCTTTCCTCCAAGACTTTCTCTCCCCGTGTGATGGAGGAAAGAAGGAACGTGTTGCTTCTCATTGGTCTCTTCCCACCACCAACACCACCACCTCCTCCTTCTCCTCCTCCTCCTCCTCCTCCTCCTCCTCCTCCTCCTCCTTCTCCTCCTCCTCCTCCTCCTCCTCCTCTTGACCCCGTGTCAGTGAAGGAGGGGCTGTGTTGTTCC
>NC_087163.1:26814584-26817084 GCF_035594125.1 Scylla paramamosain | reverse complement strand
TAGAAGTAGTAGTAGTAGTAGTAATAGTAGTAGTTATAGGGGTGGTAGCGGTGGTGATGGCGGTGGCGGCGGTGGCGGCGGTGGTAGTGGTGGTGGTGATGGCGGCAGAACACATGTGAATTCGTGAAGCGGGAAAATATATATAATTGTCATCTGTTTCCGCCATGACAGTGATAACGGGGAGCGGGTTTGTGAAAAATAGAAAAAATATACGTTGCATGTGTGTGTGTGTGTGCGTGTGTATGTGTGTGTGTGTGTGAGAGTGTGAGAGAGTGAGTGTGCCTGTGCGTGAGTGTGTAGGTATGTCTGTACGTGTGAAAGATGAATGAGTAGGAAACACGTATAATAAAAATAGTTATTCTATTGCGCATTTATCATTTTTTTTGGTGGTGGTGCTGCTGCTGCACCTCCACGCTCCATGCAGTTCGCTCAAAAATATAACAAATTGACTTTTTTTCTATAAACTTTTATATACCATATATATTTTGCCTTATGTTTCACAGTGTTATCCAGAGCCTGCACACACGCACACGCACACACATACTCTCTCTCTCTCTCTCTCTCTCTCTCTCTCTCTCTCTCTCTCTCTCTCTCTCTCTCTCTTACCCACCACACAAATACCATACCGCCGTGGTGAAATAGGCAGGTCCGCGTGGACGTTTCAAGCTGATGACAAACAACTCCATCGCCTTCAGTACAAAACAAATAGAAGGAGGCGTCGCTCCGTCAGGCGGGAATGACGCGGAGATGGAACTTGCTGGAGATACCGAGGCGGGAGGCAGGGGGTCCGGGACTGGAGGGAGGCGGGGAGGGAGCGAGGAAACATCGAAAAATGGAGAAGAGAAGAGAAAAAATGAGAGTGCATCGGGTGTTGGCTGAGACGAGTATCGCTTTACGTTGAACGCTGCGTGTCCATATCGTCGCCGCGCCTCCAGGGAACGTAAAACACTCCCCTCCCTCCTGATAGAGCAGATAGCGATATATATATGCAGGTGCGGTGCCCCATATCACCTTCGCCTGGCGCGCATTTACATGTAAGCGATCCCCCGCCGGTTGCCTTGCGCACGATAATCACCGCCACCGTACGTGAGAACTCCTCTGCGGCCACTTGCCTCTTCCTGACGGGGGCATGAGCGGCCTGATACACCTGTCCAGAGTGTATTGAGACCTATGGCCCCGGGCACGGCGAGCGGGGAGGGCAGGGGGAAGGGCGGGCGAGAGGCGGGTGTGGCGAGGTGTGGCGCGCGGGTGGGGCTTTTAGCGGGTGTGTGTGGCGCTTCTCTCCCAACAGGTCATACGAGCTTCCCCGAGGCGCCATCCTCCACTAAAGTGCCTCGAAATCGCTTCTTGAGCATTATTGGATTGAAGATGTTGAGGGGAGAGGCTTCTACCATGAAATAAGATTTTTGCCGAGCAGGGAGGGGCCGGGGAGGGGCGTGGTGGTGGTGGTAGTGGTGGTGGTGATGGTAGAGGTAGTGGTGGTGGTGGTGGTGGTGGTGACGGCCGGAAACTTAATCAGCGAGCCCAAGTGGCGCCGCCGACCAGCAGCCAATGTCGTCAGCTGAGTGGAATTGGCGCCTGATTCCCCCATACAGCGCTGCCGCCCGCCATTGTGTGTCACCAGGAACAGGAGGGCGAGGAAGAGAAGGAGGAGGAGGAGGAGGAGGAGGAGGAGGAGGAGGAGGAGGAGAAGGAGGAAGAGGAGGAGGAGTGAACATAAAACTTAAGCTAAATACTACACAATCAGTAGAATATAAGTATATGAAGGTCACTCTGTTACCACCATTTAGAATACAAAGGAAAAGGAGAAGGAGAAGAAGGAGCAATGTTCGGAAGACTGAAGCAAAATCCCACACAGTCAGTAACATAAAAGTAAATGAAGGCCACCCAGTCATTACAATTTATAGGAGGAGGAGGAGGAGGAGGAGGAGGAGGAGTAGGAGGAGAAGCAGAAGTATGGAAAACTGAAGCAAATTAACACACAGTCAATAGAATATAAGTCTATGTAAGCCACGCTGTCATTACCATTTACCTGCAGCTAACAGGGCTAATAATGCCACTCCGGGTACACAGCGCCCTTTGAGTCATGACAGGAAGCTAATCAGGAAAAAAAAAAGCTACCTACAGGACTTACCATCGTTGATTTTTTCCAACTTGCTAACTTTACTATTCGCTGAACTCTCTCCACGCCAAGTAATGACAGCAGATGAGGCAACAGGTCAAGTTATGTAGGTTGCAGGAAACTAACCAAGGAAAATCTACCTATAGGACTAAACATTGTAGATTTGCTAACTTATTTATCTTGCTATTCGCTAAGTAATGGCAATGTTTGAGTCAGCAGGGACAGATTAGGTTGCAGGAAACGAACCAAGGATGATTTACGTACAGAACTTACTATTGTTGATTTTTCCAGCTTGCCAACCTTACTATTCACTAAGTAGATGAGACAGCGGGGCAGGTTAAGCTGAACGACCAGGGCAGATATGGAAAGGTAGACTGG
>NC_087163.1:26807084-26809584 GCF_035594125.1 Scylla paramamosain | reverse complement strand
AAAAAGACCGTATCACAAGAAAATGTCTTAAAATATCGTAAGTGGTTATGGGAAAAAAAATCGTCCACCAGTGAATGGGTGAAAGATGGAAAATGCCGTGATATCAAGGGAAGACAAGGAGGTGAGAGGCAGTCCAGCATAAGGAGGCCAACGGTGAGCACCAGATGGGAGGATATTACTGGTGTGGCCGCCAGAGGATGGAGGAGGAGGAGGAGGGGGATGCCAATCAGGGCTGACCACCACACTTAGCAAGATGATGGCTGGGAGAATGAATGTGTGTGTGTGTGTGTGTGTGTGTGTGTGTGTGTGTGTGTGTGTGTGTGTGTGTGTGTGTGTGTGTGTGTGTGTGTGTGTGTGTGTGTGTGTGTGTGTGTGTGTACGTGTGTGTGTATGTGTGTGTGAGTGTGATGGGTACAAAGACCCGACACACAAACACACATACGCACAAACACACTTGCCGCCGTGTTGGTGTGGGCGCCGCGTGATGGTCGCCCTCGGGAGGCTGAGACGAGAATGAGGGAGTTGACAAGGAAGCAACGGCGGTGGTGGTGATGGGGCTGGGTGTTGGCAGGGCTTGTCTGCATGATGCACAAAATCTCGGGCTTCAGGGTTTTAGGGTTTGGTGAGGGGCTCCGGGGCCGCCTGGGGTTCAGGGTTCAGGGTCTGCGGGGTGACTGGTTGGATAGGGAGTGAGATGTGTCACGGAGCTCAATGAAGGCGGGCGTGGGCCAGGCCGCGCCCGAGAGAGAGAGAGAGAGAGAGAGAGAGAGAGAGAGAGAGAGAGAGAGAGAGAGAGAGAGAGAGAGAGAGAGAGAGAGAGAGAGAGAGAGAGAGAGAGAGAGAGAGAGGTGACGCGTGAGGATATAAAATATAGCAACACTTAAAGATTACGCAACACTTACAAATGAAGGTAACACGAATGGTAAAAGTGTAACGAGATGTGGGTCGCTTCCCGCGGCGTGAGGGAGAGGGCGGGGCCGGCGAGCCTCGGCGGGGCCTGCACCGTCACCCGCGGCGCCCCTGCAGTGAGGCACGGGCCGTGGAATGCATTTTGTCCCTCGGATTTGCACAGCATACAGCCGTGCCTGAGCGTGTGTGTGTGTGTGTTGTGTGTGTGTGTGTGTGTGTGTGTGTGTGTGTGTGTGTGTGTGTGTGTGTGTGGTGTTGGCATCACTAGTGTAGGAGTGTGGGCGGCCTTCACATCATCACAGGATCGGGAACGGCCGCCGGCGCCCTGGCTACTCCCTGACGCGTGCGGGACGCCGCGAGGAGGAGTGGGTGTACGCGGGATGACTGTCCTAATTAACACTAATATTCGTTGTGGAGAAACCTTGGCGTGACGGCGGCCAGGAAGCCGCCTCCGAGGGCACGCGCTCTGGGTCTGCTGGCGCCCGCGACAGGAATACAGCAGAAGTCACTAATGTGGTCTGTCCTCTGGTGGGGCGCGGGTGCCGGGCTCAGGAGTGACCTGTCATTGCGGCGGCAGTCAAGGTGACGCCTCAGCTAACCATTCGGCAGCAACCCGGACCCACGCTACTCGATGCCTCGCCCCACACGTGGCCGTGACCGCCCATGGGCGTGCAATGAAGGAAAGGAGCGGCGGTGGGCACGGCGGGCGCGGCGGGCGTCCCAGGGCCGCGCACAAGTATATACACAGAGCGGCGCGCCAGCAGTAACAACACTCATAGAAAATGAGATGAGACTCGAGCCTCCAGAAACAATACATGACTAGAGTATAAAGTAGACGTGTTGGGCCAAAGATACCATGAAGAGTCTGGTGACCTCGCGCAGCGGCGGGTCGAGTGGGTGGATCGGCGAGGAAGGCCACAACATCTTGCCTCGCGTCCCAAGCGTCACGCACAGCACACTTGTAGTAAATAGAACACATCCAACTGTCAACTAACAATTGCATTTATTTAATTTTGGAGTTGCAAGCTTTGAACCAGTGTGAGAGCGGGCCAGTGTGCCCCAGCTGCCGCGAAGCTGTCATCACCATTTAGCACGAGGCGCTGCAGCTGCTCCACAATTTTTAGCTAACATGAAGGAAATTAGCTTTCTTGAGGGAGCTCCGTGGGCTCCCCCAGCCCCGCCATCCCTCATCTGGCGGGGAAGGGCTCTCCTCAGCCCCGCCAAGCTGGACTCCTTCGTGGCGCTATGAGGGGAGTGCCCGAGGTGTGGCGGTGGGGTGGCGGCGGCTACGGCGGAGGCGGTGGTGGTGACACAGCGTGGTCCTACCAGTCGTCGCCGCCGCCCTGCAGTCCGTCAGGCTCACGCTGTCTGGTTGGACCTGGAGCGGCGCCTTCCGCGTCCCTTAGCTAAGGGGCCGCAGCTCCTGGGGCCGCAGGTCCGACATTTGCGAGCGGAAGTCTGAGATGGTGGTGGCGCGGAGGTCAAGGCCGCCGTCGCTCACCTTGGGGCGCGCCTCGTTCACCTGCGGCCTGATGTCTGTGATAGCAGGCCTCAGCTCACCCATCTGGCCCCGGAGCTCGGCGCCGTGCGC
>NC_087163.1:26792084-26797084 GCF_035594125.1 Scylla paramamosain | reverse complement strand
ACGAGGGCATTTAACGATGACTATTATTGCCACGAGGAACACGGTTAAACATTTCTGTAGCCTTTGAAAATAGTTCTGGCGTGAGAAAGAGAGAGAACAAAGCGTTGAGCAGAATACGGACTTGAGTGTTGCATGAAGCGTTTCTTTGTCACCGGACTAGACGAGAGGGGACATCACACACACACACACACACACACACACACACACACACACACACACACACACACACACACACACACACACACAGGAGCCTTCTTCAGGAGCCTCATCAAGGGAGACACGGCAGCCTCGTCACGGCGGTGCCCAAGAGTTCACCACATTTCACAACTTTCACCTGCATTGTGTCCATTCCATCTGACCGAGCCATTCTTCTCTCGTCACCTCACCACACTGGGCCGGGCAGCCTTTGTCCTGCCGGCGTGCCTGGGATAGCGGGAGAGTGTTCGGGGCTGAAGAGGAGAAGGGCGGCGGCATAAAGAGCTCCAGGGTGTGGGGATCAGAGGTCTGGATCCTGGAAAAATCCTTTCAACAATTAGCCTCCATTACCAGCGGAGGGGGCGCTTCCCTCAGTCTTCTCCCTCGGGACCCGCCACGCCGACGCGCTGGCTACTGCTACAGATTTTCACACCACGATCCTCTTCCTCCGCCGCCGCCTCCTGCTCCTCCTCCTGCTGCTCATCTTGGTTCTCCTCCTCCTCCTCCTCCTCCTCCTTCTACAACTACTACTACTATTGCTGCTGCTTCTCATCCTCCTCCTCCTCCTGTTTCTTCTTCCCTTCCTCCTCCTTCTCCTCCTCCTCCTCCTCCTCCTCCTCCTCCTCCTCCTCCTCCTCCTCCTCCTATCTCTACGCTGTGTGATACTTCTCCTTTTTTCTTTTCTTCTTCTTCTTGTTCTTTTCCTCCTCCTCCTCCTCCTTCGATCTCTGCACTGTGATCCTACTCTTTCTCCTTTTCTTCCTCTTCCTCTTTTTTCTTCTTGTTCTCCTTACTTCTCCTTCGATCTCTACGGTATGGGATCCTCCTCCTCTTCTCCTTTCTCATCCTCCTCCTCCTCCTCCTCCTCCTCCTCCTCCTCCTCCTCCTTCTCCTCCTCCTCCTCCTACCCTGCACTCTCTCACAATCTCTCTTCCTCCTCCTTCTCCGCAATGGAAGGAAAGATATCATGGAGTAACGATAATGAAAGAACCAAGTGAAGAATAACGAAACAGAAGCAGGAAGATAAAGAAAAGAGAGAGAAAAAAAAGAAGAAAGAAAGGAAGGAAGGAATTTATGACAGTACCTCATCTCTTTCCAAGTAAATATTGATAAAAATGAAAGAAGAGAGAGAGAGAGAGAGAGAGAGAGAGAGAGAGAGAGAGAGAGAGAGAGAGAGAGAGAGAGAGAGAGAGATGATAGAGGGCGGCCTGAAAGGGTAGCTTATAATAACAGTTCCTATGTTCTTTGATGGCGTGAGGTTAGGTTAGGTGGAGGCACCACGAGAGCTGATACGGAGAGGGCGTGTAGGCGTGTGTAAGTGTGTGTGTGTGTTTATGTACTCGTATGTGTGTAGACGGGTGTATAAGCGAAGGTGTGGGCGTGTAGGTATCCGTGTGTGTGTGTGCGTGTAGATCGAACCGGGAACTCAGAACAATGGCAGTCACCTTATCAGAGAGAGAGAGAGAGAGAGAGAGAGAGAGAGAGAGAGAGAGAGAGAGAGAGAGAGAGAGAGAGAGATTACTTCATTATGTTGCGGCTGAAAGTAGTGGTGGTGGTGGCGGTGGTGGTGGTGGTGGAGTGGTGGTGATGTAGGGTGATGACAGTGTCGGTGGTGGTGGTGGCAGTGGTGGTGGTGGTGGTGTCAGTGGTAGCAGTAGTAAGTATACACGTTGAAATAAGTTGGACGTAATTACGTGTATGTTTAATCCATGAAACAACACATGCAAATATCAGAATCATTTATGTAATTAATGTGAAAATAGGTCCTCCTCATTTAGTGATATTAATTAGAGTTAAAAATACGCAGCAATACCTGATACGCTCCTGAGTAATGGGTCGCTGTTCCCCCCAATTAAAAACATTAAATATAATAGTGCTGGGCGTCACTACCTCGGGGCATGGCTCCCTCCAGCTCCCCCTCCCCCGGGTGCCGTCCTCCTAACCCGGGGTGGCGCCTCAGTGAGTCTGTGGTGGTGGTGGTTGTGTGTATGTGTGTGTGTGTTAGTTTTATTTTGTGTATTTTAGTGTTTTGATCTGTGTTCGTGTTGTGGTCTCTCTCTCTCTCTCTCTCTCTCTCTCTCTCTCTCTCTCTCTCTCTCTCTCTCTCTCTCTCTCTCTCTCTCTCTCTCTCCCTCTCTAATTCCATGTTTCGTCGTCGTAATATTATTATTGTATTTATAGGAAAGAGATTTATTTATCTTTCGTGTGGTTTTGTCTTACACACACACACACACACACACACACACACACACACACACACACACACACACACACACACACACACACACTCGGGACAACTTTCCACTCTTCTAATTTGGTCTTTCCCACTCCTTTGATATGCTCCTTCTTTCCTTCCCTACTTGTTCCTTCCTTTTATTAACCATCTCCATCCTTCCTTCCTTCCTTTCTTCCTTCTTTCCCTCCCTCAGCTCCTTCCTACCTTCTTTCTTATACTGTCTCCTTCACACCCTCCTAACCTCCCTGCCTGGCTTCTCTCGTCCCCTCGCTCCCTCGCCGTCCTGGAGGGGCGCGGCTGCTTCACCCTCGCCTCGCCACCCGAGGGTCAAGGAACGTGTGGTGCGGATAATGAGGCGCGACGCCCGCGGGGTCCCGCGGGGCGCGCCGCTCCCAGCCCAGAATTTGTAAATCACTTGGAAAGGTTACCAATAGATTTATTCAAAAGAGGGTGTGTGGCTGTCTGGGGGCCAGGATGGGGTGCTGGGCCAGTGTGGGGTGCTGGGGCCAAGGGTTGGGTGGGGGTGGGGGTGGTGTGGCAGCGGCGCGGAAATCTGCATTGCTTCCCTGCCCGGGCCTTTGAGGCGAGATTGGCCCCGCACACCTGGGGCCGCACCGCCCCTGCCCCGGCGGGCGTGCCTCGGGCGTGGGTGTGCCTGCAGGACGCGGCAGGCCGGGCTCGTCAGGCAGGCTCTGGCTGGCAGCCTCCGCGGGGCGCCGCCGCGGCCATGAAATATTCAGGAGTGCCGCCGAGCGGCGACCATTAAAATGTGAGAACAACACCCACGCCGCCGCGCCGAGATCGTGGCGCTGCGCCGCCATGCTTGCTGGGGCGACGTTATGTACTGCCTGAGGAGAGTCAGCACGCTGCGCCCGCGCCTCACTGCCCACGCATACTGGTGCACAACGGAGGACTGGTGACTCGCAGTGCACCATGCAAGCCGCGGCCAGGCCCAGAGTACCGTAATGCTGTGAGGTGACTGCTCCGCGCTCAGCTGGTGGGCATCGCCGCCTCACGGTAGGGGAGGCACGAGTGATGGCACAGGCTGCTGGAGCACCGTGGTGCCCTGAGTGAGAGTCCCTGAACGTGTCAGCGGCGGGAACACCACGAGGCGCCACAACATGGCACACACCAAACAACACACAACACACAACACACACCGTCACTGCCTGCCTGCCACAGCCGAGGCGAGACAGTGGGGCGGCGAACAGTGAACGCAGCGTGAGGCGCGGACGTCCTTAAGTCCCATACCAAATAATGTCCCTCGCAGACCTGCTTTTACTGAATACCGGAGGAGGAGGAGAGAGAGAAAGAGGAGGAGAGGGAGGACAAAGGCGGGGAGGGGGAGGAGAGGAGAGGAGGAGCAGGGCTGGCGTGGTGTAGAGGGCGTCAGCAACCCTCTCCGGAGTGTCATGTATACTTGAGGCGGCAGCGGGTCATACATATGCAGCAGCGGCCCTCAAGAGGTATGCTCACCATCTCACATTCTGTGCCACAGCTCTTGTGTGCGAGGGGGGCAGGGAGGCAGGAGGCAGGGAGGATGCAGGGAGGGAGGGAGAGAATAATATGAGGGAGAGACAAAATACTGAAGTGATTATCGTTGTGTATGATCGCCTGCCGCCATCTTTTTTCCACATTCCTGCGTCTTTTTCTTATGTCCTCTCCCATTTTTGCTAATTTCTCTTTCTTTCACTCTGTCTGTCTGTCTGCCTGCCTGCCTGCCTGCCTGCCTGTTCATCTGTCTGTCTGTCTGTCTGTCTGTCTATCTGTCTGTCTGTCTATCTGTCTGTCTGTTTGTCTGTCCGTTCATCTGTCAGTCTGTCTGTCTGTCTGCTTGCTCCTGCTTCTGCCTTCATCTCTCTCTCTCTCTCTCTCTCTCTCTCTCTCTCTCTCTCTCTCTCTCTCTCTCTCTCTCTCCTCAGATACTTCTAGGACATTCCCACACTCACATCTCTTAACCTTTCCTAATATGTCTTTCTCTCACTCTCATTCTCCTCCCTTCCCTCTGTCCCTCCCTCCCTCCCTCCCTTCCCTCACCCAGTCTACCTTTCTTTCTCTTTTCTCGTGTCTTTGCTCCTCACTCGCCTCTCTGGCTTACGCAAAGGTATATACAAAAAAATCCTCATAACCTCGTCTCTATATGAGATGGACATAGAGTAGTGCATAATATAATATAAGAGTATGATGTATAGATCGTTTGAGTAAAAAAGGAGGACGTTATTTCCTAATTTTTTTGCACTAATCTTGTGTTACTCTTACATGAAGGGGAAAAAATTGGAAAGACAAGTTATAAAGTTCCATAAAGGGAAGACTAATTAATCTCCTCGCTAAGGTGAAGGAGTTTAAGTCGCATGAAGGAGAGTTTAAGTCGGAAAAGGGAGGTTTCAGTCGCAGGAACGAGTGAAAGAAGTAAGAAGGAGTTTAAAAGTCGTATGAAAGAGTTTAAAAGTCGTAGGAAGAAGTTTAATGCCCGATGCACACTATACGCACGGTCATGCTCAAGTCACGGTCCACTCACGGTCCAGTCACATATTATTACATTATGTCTGGACCGCGACTTGAGCGTGGC
>NC_087163.1:26779584-26784584 GCF_035594125.1 Scylla paramamosain | reverse complement strand
GTGGCCGATTCTCGACCCCAGCACGCCGCCAATTATGGACGGCAGCCATGTTTAATACTCAAATAACTCTAGCAATTTGCATCTAGATTTTTTTATTTGTTTGGAGGACGCGTGCCAAAAAATCACAAAAAAAAAAAAAAATACACACGAGGAAGTAGCGGGGCAGATAAATCACGGTGGTGGTGGTGGTGGTGGCGATGGTGGTGGTGGTGGCGATGGTGATGGTGGTGGTGGTGGTGGTGGTGGTGGTGATGGTAGTGGCAACGAGAGAGAGAGAGAGAGAGAGAGAGAGAGAGAGAGAGAGAGAGAGAGAGAGAGAGAGAGAGAGAGAGAGAGAGAGAGAGAAGAGAAGAGAAGAGAAAGAAAATAACATCTAAACCTCTTAAAAAAAAAAAAAACCTCTTAATATACTCTGCTAACAATAATAATAATAGCAATGATGATAGTGGTGGTGGTGGTGATGGTGGTGGTGGTGGTGGTGGTGGTGGAGGCAGGTAACCAGATGAACACAGAGCAGGTGAGCATGAGCAGGTGAATCCGTGAGGAGGCGGCGACACGCACTAATAGAGTGGCGTGATATAATTACCCACCAATTACCTGCCGCTGAACTAATTAGCACAAAGGCCAGGTGACAGACGGACTGATCAGCGCGGAAGGAAATCATGAGCGTCATCAAGGTGGATTTAAAAGAACCGGCGGACTAATGGTGGTAATGGTGGCGGTGGTGGTGATGGTGGTGTAGGGGAGGGATTGGGAGGGAGAACAGTAACCTAATCTAAGCCAACCTGATCTAACCTAACCTATGTTAACCTAATCTAAACTAACCTAATCTGACCTAATCTAATATATCATAAGCTAACTTAACCTAAGCTAACCTTATCTAGTTTAACTTCACCTAATCTAACCTAACCTAAACTGACACTGTAACTTAACAATCTAACCTAACCTGACCAAACTTAAGCTAACCATGACACTCTTCCCTCCCTCTCCCTCTCCCTCTCTCTCTCTCTCTCTCTCTCTCTCTCTCTCTCTCTCTCTCTCTCTCTCTCTCCCCGCCTCGCCTGCCTCGCTTGCCACAGTCCCCGTCAGTCAGTCTCTCATTATTGACCCTCACTTATCACCGCCGATCAATCAACAGCTGATTAATTGATACACGTGATGAGCGGCTCACCTGTGGCTGCCTACCTGTGTCCCCGAGGTGTGTGTGTGTGTGTGTGTGTGTGTTTATCGGTCTCTATCTGTCTGTTTTTGTTTCTATTTGACTCTCTCTCTCTCTCTCTCTCTCTCTCTCTCTCTCTCTCTCTCTCTCTCTCTCTCTCTCTCATTACCTCATATATTTGTCCTCTGTTTCACTCCTTGCGTTCACAAATTACTTACTCTCTCCTCCTCTTCCCTTTCTCATTCTCCTCTGTTTACCTTGTCTTTCCCTCTCCCTATTCACCTGCTCCTTCCCTTCCTTCATTCCCTCCTTCCTTCCTTCCTCACACTTACTCTCCTCACACTCCTTAATTCACTTCTATTGGTGCTCCCCTTTCCACTGGCGGGAGATGAGTTGAGGAGATGAGTTGAGGAGATGAGGAGACCAGTGCACTTTATTTACTTGTCTTGGTGTGTGTGTGTGTGTGTGTGTGTGTGTGTGTGTGTGTGTGTGTGTGTGTGTGTGTGTGTGTGTGTGTGTGTGTTTGTGTGTGTAGGGGAATGTTATGCTTTCTCTCAATTTGTTTTTCTCCTTCTCCTCCTCTTCTTCCTTTGTCTCCTCCTCCTCCTCCTTCTCCTCCTCTTCCTCCTCCTCCTCCTCCTCCTCCTCCTCCTCCTCCTCCTCCGAGTGATTTGCGTGTTCAATTGACAGCTTTCGTGGTGATTTCGTGTCTAATTTCTTTTGTTTCCCCGAACGTTCTAATTTGTAATTCGTTTTAAGTCCTTTGAATTCGTGTCTCTTTCCACAAAATTTTTCTCTTCGCACTGTTGTTGTGTTCCGGATTTGTACATGTTAAGTCTCTCTCTCTCTCTCTCTCTCTCTCTCTCTCTCTCTCTCTCTCTCTCTCTCTCTCTCTCTCTCTGACACTTACCCTCCTCCTCCTTCACCTCCCCATTCTTCCTGCTGGTCCTCCTATTCCTCCTCCTCATGCTGGTCCTCCTCCTCCTCCTCCTCCTCCTCCTCCTCCTCCTCCTCCTCCCTCGCACATTATCATTACTCTTCCCTTCGCCACTGTTATTACAGATTCAACTAATCTCCCGAAGACTTCCCAAGGGAATAGGGAGAGGCTGCGTGTGTGTGTCTGTGTGTTCGTCTGTGTCGTCCCTCCTGCTCCTCCCTCCACCCTCTCCCTTTCTCCGTGTGTCATCTCCTGTTGGTCCTTCTCTCCTCCTCCCTTGAGCAATCACGGAGACCTGCAGCAGCCTTGGCCTCCGTGATACCACCCGATTAGGTATTCATTACTGACGCCAACTGTTTACAGAGGGCGTCACGGCGCTCCTCGGCGGCTTACTGTGCTGCGGCGGGATTAGCGAGGCTCGGATCTGACTGGTGAGGCGTTGTGCTGGTGCTAGTGATGGTGGTGGTGGTGGTGGGTGAGGTGAAAGTGAAGTGGGAGAGGTGAGGAGGTGGATTGTGTGTGTGTGAGAGAGAGAGAGAGAGAGAGAGAGAGAGAGAGAGAGAGAGAGAGAGAGAGAGAGAGAGAGAGAGAGAGAGAGAGAGAGAGAGAGAGAGAGACTAAACAAACCGAAACCTAATAAATAAAAAAAAAAATTAACCAGCTCACGCACCCACCCACGCAAAACAACACAAAAAACAAACCCCCCAAAAAATAAAACAAAACACACTTAACACCAAGACGAAAACCTTAAACCCTCAACTCTGAAACCTGAACCCCGAAGACCCACGCATGCATAGTTCAAGGTAGACGAAGACAGTAGCGGCGAGGAAGTGCATCCCTCAGTGAGCCTCAGATTGGATTAGCGGCAGTAGCGGGTCCACTCTGCCGCTTTCTGGCCGCCTCTGACGACGAGCTGAGCAGAAACACCTCGTTGGCGGGCAACTGAGGGCGGGGAAAGACACCAGGAAGGCAAGGTAGGGCGCACTGATTCCTGGCATGCTTGGGAAGGCGTGGGCAGAGCGCTAGGAGGTGTAGGTAAAGATTATGGACAATGGGAGTACGATGATGGGGAGTAAAATGAACAGGGAGGATGAATGAGGACAAGTAAGAGGATGAGGAGTGAGGAGGACGAGGGGAGGATGTGTAGGGGCGTGGGTGATGTAGAAACGCGTGGGGAAGGTTAGAGAAGGCATGGGGAAGGAGAGTGAAGGTTATGTATGGCGTGGGGAAGGATAGGAAAGGAAATACAAGGGTTGGGGGAAGAATAGGGAAGATTACAGAATGCACTGGGGAGGTTAGGAAAGAGGAAAGGCGTGGGGAAAACACGGAGAAGCAGGGAAAAGTCTTTGTGGGAGATTTGGGGATTACTTTACGTGGCGTGGGTGTGTTGAGCGTTTCGAAGCCTCATATATAAACAAACTGCCTCGAAAATGCTCACGAACCATCGGTAGTCTCAAGATGAGCCATTGTTAATATCTCAGAACGAAACGAGAGATGCTTCGCTTGTTGAGTCGTTTGGAATTGAGACACGCGCCGCTAGATGACACTGCAGTTGCCGAGGTAAATTCAAAAGGTTGGCAAAAGAGGGTGGCTCCTATCCCAAGTGCCTGGTTGGTCGCGCAGAAGAAAGACCCATGTTTAGAAACGCTTTGCTCTCTCTCTCTCTCTCTCTCTCTCTCTCTCTCTCTCTCTCTCTCTCTCTCTCTCTCTCACTATGTTTTCAAAGGCCACAGAGATGATTAGCTGGCTAGTCAAGAGTGTTTCTCCTGTTAATAACGTAGAAATCTTGTCAATCTGTTATTAGAACAGTGAAAACACCCTTAAAAACCAGTGTAAATTGAACTACAGTGAACATTTTGGAAGTAGCGGAGGTGCGGCACAGTGTTTCAGAGTATTGTTCGGAGACTAATGCACGGTGCCAGGCCGGAGCGAATGGGTGCCCGTCATGCATTGCTCTCCTCTCGCCCTGCATGACAATACGTGGCACTGTGTTCTCCTTCAGACAGTCTACAAATGTTCTCTCTCTCTCTCTCTCTCTCTCTCTCTCTCTCTCTCTCTCTCTCTCTCTCTCTCTCTCTCTCTCTCTCTCTCTGAAGGTAGAGAAAGAAGGAAGTGGACGGTGGGAAGAAGAGGAGTAAAGAGGAAACGAAAGGAAAAGGAAAGGAAGGGAAAGAATGAGATGAGAGAGAGAGAGAGAGAGAGAGAGAGAGAGAGAGAGAGAGAGAGAGAGAGAGAGAGAGAGAGAGAGAGAGAGAGAGAAAGTAACAACAACGCAAGTTAA
This sequence comes from Scylla paramamosain, assembly GCF_035594125.1. Lineage (NCBI taxonomy): Eukaryota > Metazoa > Arthropoda > Malacostraca > Decapoda > Portunidae > Scylla > Scylla paramamosain. The sequence continues at coordinate 26,780,207 of NC_087163.1, read as the reverse complement.
ACAAAAGTATCAAAACACTCACCACCACCACCACCACCACCACAAACAAGCAAACACCACAACAACAACAACAACAACATCAGTAGTAGTATAGCAGTAACAGTAACAGTAGTAGCAGCAGCAGCAGCAGCAGCAGCAAAAGGCAACAAAGGCAGCTGTCACCCAGGCCAGTTTCCGTGCCGCGGCTTTCCCCCAGCCTAAATATTTTCCCACTCGCTCTAACCCAATTACTTTCAACTTGACCTGTTTGCTCTGAGTCGCTTCCACGGCAGCCAATCTCACCGCTATCTCCTCCTTCCTCACGCCCTCCCCCTCCCCCGCTCCCCGTCCCTCCCACCCTTGTAGTCTTTCCTGTCTTCCCTCCTCACCCTCCTCTTCCCCCCGTCCTCCCACCCTTGTAGTCTTCCTGTCTTCTCTCATCACCCTCCTCTTCCCCCCGCCCTCCCTCCCTTGTAGTCTACCTGTCTTCCCTCCCTACCCTCTTCTTCCCTCCTCCTACCACCCTTTCTTTCTCCCTCCCCTTCCTCCTCCTTCCTCACTGCTTTCCTCTCTTGTAGTCTTCCTCTCTCCTCTCCCCCTCCCTCCTCCTTCCTCACGCCCTCCACCCTTGTAATCTTCCTCTC
>NC_087163.1:26754584-26774584 GCF_035594125.1 Scylla paramamosain | reverse complement strand
ACACAACTAGCTAACAACCACACACCTCCCCCGAGACATAAGGAAGATTCCTTATCTTTGTTATGGCTACCGTAACACATGAAACAAAGTTACAATGATTGAAGTACAGAAAACACGGTACATATACACAAAACAAACACAGCGTACAATGAACACGTACGACTAATCGTAGGTGCTACGGTGCCACCGCACCTGCAGTCGTCTCGGCTCCCTACGCTGTCGGCTGCTTCGACGCTCTGGTTGCTCTCGGCCACGGTGTACCCCGTTACCCTGATGCTCCGGGCTGCCGGGATGGTGGTGTTCCTCGTGACCCTGATGCTGAAGCGCTGCACCGCCATGAGCGGTGTGCTGCTCGACAGGAAGGGGAGCAAGAGGTCTGTGTGGGCGTAGGTGTCTTCTATTACGCCACATCACGCGACCGCTGCCCATCTTGATGAGGTAGTCTCTCCTTCGCCCAACAGCCACGATGACACCCAGGCGATCCCAGAGGCCTGTCGTGTGATCTTGAACGTCGACGTGGCCACCGAGGTGCAGGAGAGGAAGAGTACGGGCGGACGCGTCGTGGCGAAGTTTCGCTTTCTTCCTCAGTCGCTCTGCCTTGGCGTCGCACTCATCAGCAGCGCGCTGCCACTGCTGAGCGTATGAGCGATGATGAGCCGGGACACAGGACCTCATAGGATGACCGAAGAGGACTTGTGCTGGTGATCGCCCTTCCGCCCTCGGAGTGTTGCGCAGTTCCAGCAACCCGCGAGCGAACGCATCCTCGTCCAGGTGTCCCTGCTGTGTGGTCGTGAGGATCAGCTTCTTCACGGACTTGACCGCTGCCTCGGCGTGACCATTGGAGCGTGGATAATGAGGTGAAGATACACGATGCTCCACCCCCCATCGAGCCAGGAAGCGCCGTACCGATGAAGAAGTGAACTGCGGTCCACCGTCAGTCCTCAGGAGAACAGGCACGCCCGTGTCGGCGAACACACCCCGAAGGACACGAACGAGCTGATCAGCCGATGCTGGACGTGAGCATGCAGACACGTGAGGCCACCCAGACAAGCGATCTACATACACGAGGTATGTACGGCCTGCTGCGTGGAAGTAGTCTGCAGAAACTGACTCAAACACCCTGCTGGGTGTGTCCGTGTCCTGCCAGAGAGGTTCGTTGGCTTGGCTTGGTAGGAGTGGACGGCATAGTGAGCATCCAGAAACGACGTTCTCAACGTCTCTGTCCATACCAGGCCAGTACACCGTTTGTCGGGCCCGTCGCTTGGTGCGCTCCATCCCCTGATGACTGTCATGGAGTCGCTCTAGTGTTTTCTCGGCGGAGGCTGTGAGGAATAAGAAGCCTCGGCCCGTAAACCACCAGGTCGTCGTCTACGGCCAGCAGACTGCGCCACCGGCCAGTACGTACGCAAGCGGTGATCGAGGTCGTGGCAATGATCAGGGAAGCCCTCGATGATGACGTTCTTGAGCAAGCAGTACTCCCCGTCTCTTGCTGCTGCGGCACGTACCATTTCCACAGTCTGATCCTGGAGTGGTGCTAAGCGGACGCCGTCCTCATTGGTGGCAGATAACGCTGAGATGACCGCTGAGTGGAGAGGGTCGAGGTCACCAGAAGTAGCAGCATCCTCTTCCTCCACTGGGTCCTGTACTGGAGCACGTGAGAGGGCGTCGTCTGTCAACTCGATGGCCATGGATCCACCAGCCATTGCACGTAAACCTTCCTTTGCTTCGAAGACGCTGGGAAAGGCCTTGATCACAGCAGCAGCGTGCCCCGCACGCTGCTGTGGCGTTGGGGTCGTAGGAATGAGGCCAGCTGATCACTTCTGTGGGCGTAGATAGAGGTGGCTGCGAGGCGGTCGGGTACTTGATGGAGCTGTTGCCGGTGTGCTGTTCTTCCCTGCGTAGCGGTCGGATTTGAGCCGGAAAATCTTCGGGGAGGATTCCGAGAGCGATGGAATCGTACCAGCTAAGCAGCGCCCCCTTCACCTCCTTCACCACGCTCACAACAGTCTCAGCTTCCCTGTCGCCCAGTTGCAAGTGCGACGAGAAAGTTCCTACACAGGTGAGGGGGTGATTACCGGCAGCATAAAGTCCATCACCATCAGCGGGCGCCAAGCTGGAGGGCGGGATTCCAAGGAGTGTTGCCGTGTCGAGGCCAATAACGGTCGTTTCGGCCCCAGAGTCAGGAGTCCACGTAATCTTGTCTCTTCCAGCGGGATGTGTGGCGGTAATGAGCACCTGGGGCGCAGGTCGTGCCGTCACCGTCTTTGTGTATACGCCTGATAAGAGCTGGTATACACTGGCACTGGCTCCCCGCCTCGGGCCTGCACCGCGATGAGGAGAGACAGTTGAGGAACTCCTCGAAGCTCCTCGTCGTTTCCTCACTGTCTGCTGACATACACTCGCAAAATGCCCTCTTTTCCCGCAGTTACGACACACTTTATCTATTGCCTGGCATCCCCTTTTGTCACTGCGACAATCTTTGCCACAACGATAACAGCCCGTGGGGCTTGAGCCCCCGAAACTGCCCTTCCTGTAGTTCGAGACAGCGTTCACACCATGGCTCGAAGAGTGAGAGCCGCCCCTTAGTACTGCACTACACTGGTTAGCGCTCTCTGATGCTCTGCAAATATCTATGGCGTTTTCAAGGGTGAGTTTCTTGTTTTCCAGCATGCGTTTCAGAGCCACTTCGTCTCGTGTCCCAACGACAATTCTGTCACGCAGCTGATGGTTTATGCACTGGTCGCAAAAGTCACAGAAATTGGCGATTTCCTTAACAGCACATAAAAAGTCGTCAAAACCTTCTTGCGTTTCTTGCACGCGGGAGTAGAAGTCTCTTCTATCCATGATGATGTTGCGCTGGCTTCGCAGGTACTCACACATTGCATCGAGGATGGTTCTTAACTCCGCGTCTCTCGGTAAGCTTATCCCGTAGCGAAGTGTACGGGTCCACTCGTCGTCTAGGACAGCAGCGAGTGCCGCCCTCTGCTCAGCCAGGGAGAGACAGTCTATCCTGGCGAGGGTTACGTATCCTTCAAACTTATGGCGCCACGTGTCGAACTCACGTAAAGATGCTGACGCCGTTAAGTGAGGAATGATGGTGGCGGACGTCGGGAACCTCGCGCCCTGGGTAGACGTGCTGCGGGCTGTGGTTTCGCCTTCATTGCTCGCCGTGGTGCGACTGGGAGCTTGTGTCCCCACTCTCTCCAGCAGCTGGGTTAAACGCTCCTCGCGAGCCTGACTCTGCTCCGACTGTCGCGCTAGCAGAGCCTGACTCTGCTCCGACTGTCGCGCTAGCAGGGCAGCCAGCGCCTCCAACTGCTTCTCCATTCTGCGCCGTACCCACTGCAGCCTTGTCCTGATCCTACTCACTGCGCCATGTTCGACTCTTGACCAGCAGGGGCACAGGAAACGCAGGTAACAGTGCAGGTGTTTATTCACAGAAGGTGTGAACAGAAGGCTGGAGGTAGGTGATCTCTCGGCGCCAGGCCGCGCACTTCCACTTAACACTTATGACTGAAGCCTAGCTCGTTCACTCATACACGTATTCATGCCTCACACAAGTCTCGCTCATTCACTCGTTCACACAACTAGCTAACAACCACACAGAAAGAGGAAGGGGAGAAAGAAGGGAGAAGAAAGGAGCTATTTTCCTCTCTCTCTCTCTCTCTCTCTCTCTCTCTCTCTCTCTCTCTCTCTCTCTCTCTCTCTCACTAATAGCAAGCATGAGGTTCTCTACTCTCTCTCATCTATCTTTCTACACTTTCATCATCCCACTTATTCTCCTCGCTTCCTCTTATTCATCTTCTTTTTTCCATCCTTTTTTTCACTTTTTTTTTTCCTCTTCCCTCTTCCTCGTAACTCGTCTTGTCGGTAACGTGAGCCGCCGCGTCCCGTCAGCCGTCACGTCACGTCATGTCACATTAAGTGTTACGAGATGTGAGTTATTGTGCTTTGTTACGTAGCTGTTAGTTGGCCGGTGTCGTGTGTCAGTCAGCCAGTTAGTCAGTCAGTCAGTCAGTTTAGTTTAGTTTACTTCAGTCAGTTAGTCAGTCAGTTTAGTTTCGTTTACTTCAGTCAGTCAGTCAGTCAGTCAGTTCAGTTTAGTTTAGTTTAGTCAGTCAGTCAGTCAGTCAGTTAGCCAGTCAGTCAGTTTAGTTTAGTCAGTCAGTCAGTCAGTCAGTCAGTCAGTCAGTCAGTCAGTCAGTTAGTCAGTCAATCAGTTAGCTGGTTTAGTTCAGTTTAGTCAGTCATTTAGTTACTTGTTTCTATTCATGACTTTTTTGTTAATTTTGTTATTTTTTGTTTGTTTCGTTCTGTTATTTTCTTTGTTTCTGTTTATTATTATAAGTGTTTGTTTGTTTGTTTGTTTGTTATTGTTGTTGTTGTTGTTGTTGTTGTTGTTGTTGGTGCTTTGTACTTTGTGTTGTTTTTTTTTTTACCTCGCTTTCAAGTTTCCTGAGACTCTCTCTCTCTCTCTCTCTCTCTCTCTCTCTCTCTCTCTCTCTCTCTCTCTCTCTCTCTCTCTCTCTCTCTCTCGGTAACACATGTCACCTCAATCATTTCCTAGTTAATGGTTTCTAGGTACAGAGTAATTCCCTTCCTCCCTCCTCATTTTCCCTCCTTTCCTCCTCCCTCTCCCTCTTCCCTCCCTTCTCTCTCCCCTGCCTCTCTCTCTTCCCTCTTCTTCCCTCTCCCCCTCCCTCTTTTCCTGGTAATGTTAAGAAATAGCTGTTTAGCTTCCCAATGTCTCCTCCTCCTCCTCCTCCTCTGTTGAAATAGTGATTATGGGGCGTGTGGGTTGTGGTGAAGGTGATGGTGATGGTGGTGATAGTGTTGACGGCAGTGGTAATAGTAATGGTGGTGGTGGTGGTGAAATATCTCGGAATCTTTAACTTAAAATTGTATTCTCTTTTATTATTTTTCCTTTATTTGCTGTACCTATCTTTAATCTTATCTTACCTACTCATTATCTTTATTCTCTATTCACATCACATTTTTCTCCTTCATTCCTCCTTTCTCCTACTTTCCTTTCTTATTTTCCCTGTTTTTCTACCGCCCGTACCACCACCACCACTGCCCTCTCTCTCTCTCTCTCTGTCCTATCATTTCTTATTTTCATTATTTTCCCCGAAACGTAATAGCCTTGTTAATTGTCCTGTTATCTTGTCGCCCCCATTCTCTCCCGCTCTATGTCATCCTACCCTCCTCCTCCTCCTCCTCCTCCTCCTCCTGCTCCTCCTCCTCGTCTTTCTCCAGCGACTAACCCTACCGTCCTCTCGCTCCCTCCCTCCTCTAGCCATCTCTCTCTCTCTCTCTCTCTCTCTCTCTCTCTCTCTCTCTCTCTCTCTCTCTCTCTCTCTCTTCCCCTTCCACTCTTCCATTCCCTCGCCGCCTCATCTCATTGGTTATTCTCTTTACGCATCTCTACATTCACCTGTTTCTACCTCGCTCTTCACTTGTACTGTGCTTAGTGCGTGTTGCGTCCATACAGGCGGGTGATGAGCAGCCGAGTGTGCGAGTGTTTGGAAGGTTGTGTTTGTGGCGTTTGGGTTGATTCTTTTTTTGCTTTATTGCTTTGTCTGTTTATTTTTTTTATCAGAGTTTTCGTCTTGGTCGTTGTCTTTCTCCATCTGTTCTTCTTCTTCTTCTTCTTCTTTCTCCTTCTCTTCTTCAAACGTTTTTTTCTCACTTTTAATAACTTTTTTTCATATTATTTTATCAGTTTTGTCACCATACTTCTCGTCCTCCTCCTCCTCCTCCTCCTTTTTCAGTTTTTTCTCCTTCTCCTCTTCGTCCTCCTCCTTTTCAAACGTTTTTGCTCGTTTAATAACTTTTTTTTTTTTTTTATTTTATCAATTTAGTCACCATATCCCTCCTCCTCCGCCACCACCACCACCACCACCACCACCACCACCACCACCACCACCACCACCACCACCACCACCCACATGCTGGTGACAAGTGGCGGTGATGCCATCAGGACTGTCACCAAATTAGCAGCCAAGATAACAACTCGAGACGATAGTGATGAAGTAGATGTCTAACCGCCCTCCCTTCCCTTCCCTTCCCTTCCTCCCTTCATCTCCATCTGTCGCTGTTTTCCCTCCTCTCTCTTCAATTCTCTTTCCTTTCCTCTTCCTGGCTTTCCTTCCTTCCCCTTCCCTCCTTTCTCCTCCTTTCCCTCTCTTCCCTTCCCTACCCTTCTTTTCTCTTCTCTTCTCTTCCCTTCCTTTCTTTTTTTCCCTCTCTGTCCCGTTCTTTTTTCCTTCTCTTTTTTCTCTTTTCCCTTCTTCCCTTACTCCATTCATCCTTCGCTATTTACCTCCTCCTTTTGTTTTCCGTCTCAGTATAAATAAACGGAAGACAAACAGCAACATACCTTGTGGTCCTCACTAGGCTGTTTGTATATAACTATCTCGCTAACTAGTGGATGAGACAGGATAGTAAAATAGAAAGTTTGCAGGAAAGTAGAAAGCTCACAGGGAAAGCAGAAGGCTCTATTCTCCTCCTCTCTCAATTCTTCTTTCGTCTTATCCCTTCCCGAGTCCTTTCGGTGAGAGAGAGGCAGAGGAGAGAAGAAAGAAAAAGAGGAGGAAGAAGAAGAAACGATATATAGATGATTCAGTGAAGAGAAAAAGGTCGACAAGTACACACACACACACACACACACACACACACACACACACACACACACACACACACAGAGACCTCAATTATATGTAAATGGAAGCTTGACGAGGTTCCAAAAAGAACAAATCCCCTTCAGACTGAGCTGCTCCTCCCCTGCCTCCCCAGGACACGAGGGGAAGAGGGAGGGAGGGAGAGATAACCTAAGGGAGGGAGGGAGGGGAAGGATGGGAGTTCAACCCTGTCTGCTGTTCACCCTCCTCCTCCTCCTCCTCCTCCTCCTCCTCCTCCCTTTGTTGGTTGCCGGGGGCGCAGACCCCAATCAGAGGTCAATTTGGATCATTACCATTCTGTGAGGGAGAGATGGAGGGCGCCCGTGCAGTGTGGGCGTCGTGGGCGTGGTGCGGAGAGTGGTGGTGGTGGTAGTTGAGGTGGTGGTGGTGTCGTGGTGTGGTGTGTGGATCTTGTGAGGGAATAGAATAATGTGGTGGTGCAGGTGGTGATGCTGTGCTGTGGTGGTGGTGAGAAGAGTGGTGATGTGTGTGTGTGTGTGTGTGTGTGTGTGATACCTTCCCATTATATACGCACAATGCTTATAATAGAACAGAGAAATATGGTTTTAAGTTGTACTCTTCTATGTGTCTTTCCTTGCGTACCTCCACACCTCCCCAACACACAGGTGGAGGCGGGAGTGACAGCGATAGGAGAGTGTTTGCGCTGTGGGTGGCTTTGGCTATACAAGTCTGGTCATCCAAGGAGTGAAATCAAATGTAATAAATTCATGGCTCCTTTACGGCGGGGCGCGGGCGGGGAGAGGGTTCATCCGGCGCTAACCTCGCCCAGGGGAGCTACTGATCAGCGCCGCCCGTGTTTTGTGAAGTGCAGTCGAGGCGGCAATAAAACACGGCCACTCTCCCGCCGGGACCCGATTTTTATTGACTGAGAGAGGCACTGGCGGTGAAACATTAATGAAGGATTGTGTTTGGCTGACGGGACCTGAGTGTTGCGTGGCGGGGCTAAGTGAGTGGTCGAGTGTTGCGTGGCGGGGCTGAGTGAGTGGCGGAGTGTTGCGTGACGGGGCTGAGTGAGTGACCTAGTGTTGCATGGCGGGGCTAAGTAAGTGGCGGAGTGTTGCGTGACAGGGCTGAGTGAGTGGCTGAGTGTTGCGTGGCGGGGCTGAGTGGGTCATGGGCGGGAGGTGAGTGATGCTGAGCGGGCGATGGACGGGTGTTGAGCGGGTACTGAGTGGGTACTAAACTTTATTACACCAGTGCCCAAGTGTAGCTGCGGGCGGGGCAAGGAGCGGCATCCCGTGGTCTTCAAACAGTAGGGTGAGTTAGAGTGTGTGCGGCAGGTCGCGGTGCGGGGCGCGTGCCGCAACCACGCCTCGTTGGCCGCCGCCCCGCCGCTACGGAGTAAAATACCCGTAAGATTCCCTTAACCGTCCAATTGCGTCGTTAACGTGCGGGGGGCGAGAGGCAAGGGGTGATTGTTGTAGTTAGCGACGCGAGACCCACCGACATCTCCCTCCCTGCCTTCCTCCCTCCGTCCCTTCCTCCCTGTCTTCCCGCGCGGCTCCCTCGGGCGAGTCAGAATAAACGTCATGATGAATTTAAACCCGCCCCCCATCCTTCTACAATTCAATTTGGACCCGACCTATTTTCCAGTTTAGTAAATTACATTGATACCGACATGCTTATTGAATACAAAGTGGTCACCGGGCGGCCATTCTCAGCGCGCGCCATTACTGTCCTCCGTTTGCCTGCATTGTGGCTTCATTTTGCATTTCAGAACAATCCCATTCTTTTCGTTTTTTCCTTCATTTATGACTAGGAATGAAGCTGTAAAATTCCCGCGCGCTCCAAGTTAGAGACAGGAAATAATCGGATGTAAGAATTAATTTTAAAACTGTTTACCGAATCGGGAAGAGAGGATCGGACGGGGGCCGGGTGGCGGCGGCCGCGGAGGGCTGGGACAAAAGCAGATGGCTGGGCGCTCCTCCTCTCCCTTAACTACTTTCCTCCTCCTCCTCCTCCTCCTCCTCCTCCTCCTCCTCCTCCTCCTCCTCCTCCTCCACCATTGCTCGGGGTAATTCTCGAGCGTAAAATGCCGGTGAAAATTGTAACATCAAAATTGAACCTGCCTTAAGATTCATACCGAGAGGGAGGGAGGGAGGGAGGGAGAGAGGAAGGGAGGAAGGGAGGGAGGGTGGGAGGGAGGGAGAGAGGAGGGAGGGAGGGAGGATGGAGACAGGAGAAGAGGAGGCGAGGTAAACACACACAAGCACACACAACACACACACACACACACACACACACACACACACACACACACCTTCAGAGAACCATTTGGAAGTAGCTGAAATTGTCAAGCGAACAAATGCTCCCGCGGTTCCCGAAGTGGAGGGTCCCGGAGCGGTCGCTTCCACCAAATTTGACTAGCCCGGGTGTCGCCTCGGCGCTGCGCCCTCCAACAATGATTGAACTCCACTCATTGTCTTTTGTAGAGCGTGGCCGGTGAGCGATGTGGCCTGGGAGGTGGTACACTGGAACGCACCGCGCCGCCCTCGCCCTCCGCCTCCTCCCCGTCTCCCTCGCGTCCAGGGCGGCGGCAGGCGGGGCGAAAGTGAGCGGAACGGGACGAAGCGGTGTGAAGAGGCTGGCGACAGGGTTGTGTAAATGAATTAGCATAATGGAGCAATATTGTGCCGGGTAATAAGTTGCCGCTGTTTACACGGGGCGTCAAATTGAGCAAACTGATGATTGCACCTTGCACCTCCCTGATAAAGCGGCCCCTGCTCCTCCTGCCTCCCCTGCCTCTGCCCCCTGCTGTCCTGTCCCCTGCCGCCCCCTGCCGCATTAGTCTCTGCCCCTGGCGAGACCTGCAGGCGTCAAGTACCATCGTTAGGCAAGACGCTACTAATACTTGGCAGTAGCGCCCCTCTCTCCCTCTCACTCTCTCACTCTCTCACCCGCTTTCTCTGGCTTGGTGGGAACGGCGGCGGCGGGCGGCAGGGCGCTGATCTCCCGCCCTTCCCGCCTTGCTCTGATTCCACACGCAGCAGCAGTAGTACCGGGGCGGGATCTACTGGGGATTTCTGCATGGGATCCTCTTCTGGCTTTGATTCTGAGCGAGGCGGAGCAGTACCGGGCCAGGATGTACTGGGGGTGCCTTGCTTCTTTGATTGTTGGTAGGGTAAACACAGTACGGGGTAGGATATATTGGGGGTTCTTTCTCCTTTGACTGTGGGCGGGGTAGACACAGTACCGGGGGCAGAGTATACCGGGATGTTCCTTACAGGTTTTGATTCAGGGTTGAGTGAGACCAGTACCGGGGCAAGATATACTGTAGGGTTCGTATTTTAGACTTTAATTCTGGGTTGAGTGTGAACAGTACTGGTGGCAGGGTATAGTGGGGCATTCTTTCTCCTTTGATTGTGAGCCGGGACACGATCTACTGGGAGTTGCTATTTAAGCCTTTTTTATTCTGGCACAGTAGCGGCAGGATGTAGTTTGGACCCGTGGGCTAAGTAAGAACTGGTGGTGGCTGCTGCGGTGCCCTGATTGATTCACGTGCCCCTAAAATAGATCCCCACTTGGCCACCACAACTATTGAACTCCACCTCCCACTGTGGAATATAAAGCAGCGGATACTTTCCTCCCCTTTACAATTACTGTGTGCCATCGCTTCGTGTTACGTGTAGTTTTTGGAAACGCTACGTGTAATCTCACCAAAAGCTTTTTCCGCAGGTAGGTCTTGTTTTTTTTTTTTTTATTCTATTTTATTTTATTTTTGAGATGAGGCAGTTATGGTAAAGACTCTAAGTAAGACATTATTCTCCTTTTGCTCGTAACATTTCGTAAGTTCATTGTTTCTTGTCTCATCCTGCTTATCCTAAAGTCTTGCATAATTTTTTTTCCATAACTTTTTCTCCTTTCCAACCTCAAATCTTTAAGTAACTTTTCATTTCCAGTCACACAATTTCCATAACTCACTTCCAGCCTCACTATCCCAGTCATCCACACTCTCTTCTCATTTCCAGCGTCACAGAATCTTTACATACCTTCCCCTCGCTTCCAGCCTCGCCATCCCAGTCACTTCCAGCCTCACTATCCCAGTCATCCATTCCCTCCTCTCTTTTCCAGCATCACAGAATCTTTCCATGTCCTCCAGTCACTTCCAGTATACCTTCCTCGTCTTTCTAGCCTCACCGAATCTTTCAATAACCTTCCCTCGCTTCCAGTCTCACCAGCCCAGTCACTTCCAGCCTCACCACCCCAGCCATCCACACTTTTCTGTCAGTTCCAGCCTTACATAATCTTCCATGCCCTTCTGTTACTTCCGGCATACATTCCTCTCATTTCCAGCGTCATAGAAGCTTTGCATATCCTTCCTCGCTACCTGCTTGACCAGCCCAATCACCTCCAGCCTCGCCAGCACAGCCATCCACACCCTGATCTGTAGCGGCAGGATCGCGCCGCGCTGCACACCTATAGACGGCCGCTTCCTCTTCACAAATATGTAATCAGTTGGTTCCTATCACGTATGGTTTCGGAAATGTTAATGTAACCTCATTAAACTGCCTGCAACTCACTCCCCCATTGCCTGCCCTATACTGTACTATTGGCGACAGGAGGAGGAGGAGGAGGAGGAGGAGGAGGAGGAGGAGGAGGAGGAGGAGGAGGAGGAGGAGGAGGAGGAGGAGGAGGAGGAGGCCTTCAGAATACATAATGACAGATACTTCCTTTCCCTGTATGAATATGTAATTAACTCGTCCCTATCAAGTATAGTTTGTGCAAAGCTGACAAACTACTTCCAACTCATTATCTGACGTTAACTCCCCTCCCCTCCCCTCCCGGCCTCCCAAACGCTCGCTAATATGGACGAACGCTGCAGTATTTGATCGCCTGCACCACCACCACCACCACCACCACCACCACTGCACTGTTTACCTGTCCTTGCATCACAGCGCCTCCCTAATATCTCCTGAGTGTGTTCCCGTCCACGCCAGACACCAGTGATGTGAACTCTTGTCTTTAATCTGAAACACTTCCGCGCAGCACCCCCACTGCGTTGAAAAGGCTCTATTTGAAGTGGCACCGGTTTTTAACAATGTTTTTTTTACGGTTCTGGTGATAGATTAACAATATTTCTACATTATTAAGAGAAGAAATACTTTTGTAAACACAGCTAGTCATCTCTGTGGCCTTGGAAAATAGTCGTGGTGTGAGAGCAAAGCCTTTCAGAATGCTGGCCTACGTATTATAACGTCATATTAACTATTACCTTTCTTAACCCTTCCTTAGGAAATGCACGAGTGAAGAATTGAGTATCAGAGAGGAGCTCCCGCCATCTATAGGTGATAATTGGTATTAGAATGAGTACTGCTGTCCTCTATCGCCCTTCAACCAGTTTTGCGACGGTCAAAAGACGGAAACCTGACTAGAGATGGTGGGGAAGTGTGGGCAGTGTAGACATAATGCTCCTCTCACCTCTGTCCCTTTCACTCGCCATCTCTCCTCACACACACACACACACACACACACACACACACACACACACACACACACACACACACGTCCCCTACGCTCCAATAGCAAAGGCAGCGGCAGGGAACAAGCAAGTAAGCAAGCAAGCAAGCTGACCTAGGAATCAATGACTCAGGTATGTGTGTGTGTATGTGTGTGTGTACTAGGCTCGCGTGGCTGGTGGGTGGGTGGGTGGGTGGATGGGTGGGTAGGTGGGTTATCAGAGACGATTAAACCCAATACAACTCTCGGCCCCCAAAACCCCTGAAATCATGAACCGTTTTGGTACGTATCGCGAAATGAAACTCGATTTCTTTCTCCCCACTTTTTTTTTTTTACTCTTTGGTGTTGCTGTTGCTGTTATTGGCGTTGCTGTTCTTCCCTTAATTAATCAGGTGTTTTGTGAGATGTGCAGCGGCGAGTGAGTGAACGAGTGGAGTGAGTGAGAGAGAGGCTGTGCAGAGAATACAGATACGACAAGATGAGAAAGTGTAAGGAGTGAGACAGTATGAGATGTCTCGCTGTGGTGATGACAGTGGTGGTGGTGAGATTGGTGGTGATCGTGGATGCCATGAGGGATGCTGTATGAAAGACGGAGATAGGCGTGAGGAAGGGGTGAGTGAGAAGGTGAGGGATAATGAAATAAGGAGTATAGATGAGAGGGAAGGAAAAAAAAAGAATGGAAGAGGAAAGAAGGGTGAAAAGGAGAAGGGAAAGGAGAAGCAAGGAAGGAAGGAGGCATGTGAATGAGATGAGAAGAGGAAAGAAAGTGGGAAGGCGGAAAATAAGGTAAAGGAAGAAAGAAAATAAGGAGAATGAAGGGAGGAACAAGAGGGAGGGAAACAATGGAAGGGAATGAAGGAAAGGGAGGGGAAGGAAGGAAAGGGAAGGGAAGAGGAGAAGAGAATGAAAGAAGTGAAAGAAGGAGCGCAAGGGGAAGGGAAGGGAAAGAAGGAAGGGAAGGGAAGAAGAGGGAAGGGGAGGGTGGCGTGATGGGTTTGTGTTTCAATAGCAGGTTTCCAAGTCATCGGTTCGTGAAATCGGATTACACACTCGCTCTCCGGAATGGAAAAAAAAAAAAAATGGACAGCCGGATAAGACTTGAGTGAACGCGGACTGCCGGTTGGGTGGGCGAGTCAGCGGCCGCTTGTTGACTTTATGGAGACAATATTTGGCCACAGCGGAGAACCTCAACACTGGCCGACCCTCCCTCCTCTCCCTTGCTCCCTCCCCACCAGCCAGCCAGCCAGCCAGCCAGCCAGCGGGGGTCATGAGGGGCAATTTGCGACTGTTTGCTCCGTTAGGAAATGATGATTTATTGAAGGACTTGCCTTTATGGAACACTTATGAAGGGAGGATAACAGTGGAGTGAGTGAGTGAGTGAGTGAGTGAAGCTGTCTCGTGTGGCCCTGCTGCTGGCGGGAGTGGAGGTGTGGGGAGAGGGAGAAATGGTGGAGTGATTACCTGTGCGAATGTGGATGTGTGTGGGTGTGGTAGTGTGACTCTCCTGGGTGTGGGTGTGGTGTGACTTACCTATGTGGATTTGGTTGTGTGTGTTGTGTGATGGAGTGGTGGAGTGATTCACCTGTGTGGATGTGGGGTGTGTGGTGAGGTGGAGTGGTGGTGGGTGGAGTGACTCACCTGTGTGGATGTGGAGTGTGTGGTGAGGTGGAGTGGTGGTGGGTGGAGTGACTCACCTGTGTGAATGTAGGTGTGCTTCTTCATGTCTGACTTCTGGTGGAAGCGCTTGCCGCAGTACTGGCAGGGGTAGGGGCGCGTGTCGGAGTGGATGAGCAGGTGCGTGGACAGCGTGGAGGACCGCTTGAAGCACTTGCCGCACTGCTTGCACTCGAACACCTTCTCCGCGTTGTGTACCGCCCTGGGGAGAGACACGCGTCAGGAACACGACCTGATGCACCACGTGGGTACACACACCTGTACACAGACACACACACACACACACACACACACACACACACACACACACACACACACACACACACACACCCTTCATTCTATCTAGTTAGTGCACAAAGGCGGCGGTGCCCGGCGCGGCCCCGAAGAGGTGGCGCGGCGTGGGAAAGGAGAGGAGAGGATGGCGGACTGACCTGTGCTGCGTGAGGCTGATCTCGTGGCCGAAGGTTTTGTTGCAGTACTCGCAGGCGAAGGGCCGCTTGCCGTTGTGAGAGCGGCGGGAGTGCACCTCGAGGCCGTGCGGCGTGCTGAACATCTTCTCGCACTTGATGCATGAGTACACGTCTCCCAGGGGGAGCGGCTTGACCAGGGATCCATCCAGGGGCAGCGAGCCGTGCGTGGGCAGGGACCAGGGGAACAGCGTCTCCGAGCTGGCCATGCTCCAGGGGAAGGAGTAGTTGAAAGACGACGGGTAGGACACTGCCAGGCTGTTGCGGTTCGCGTCCAGGCTTGACGAGGAGGAGGAGGCCTCGCCGTCCTTCTTGAAGAGGACGAGGGGCGGGGGAGGATACAGGCCCAGGGGAAGGTTGGGGGGCCGCGGCATCTCCAGCAGGGAGTCGCGGGCGTGCAGGGGTAGCGAGGGCAGGAAGGGGCGGCTATGGGGGAAGGTGGGCGCCTCGCGCGGGGACAGCGGGGAGCCCACACTGCCGCCCTCGCTCACCTTGCTGGCCACGAGCGGCTCGCGCAGGCTGGGCGTGGTGGTCTCGTCCTGCTTGGCGGACAGGTTGAGCGCCACGCTGAACTCCGGCACGGGCGCTTTGGCTGCTGCGGACAGGCTCTCGAAGATGCTGGACGTGACGACGGGGCTCGTGTCTCGCGCCGGCAGGGGGGACAGCGCGCGCCCCGAAGGGGACTTATCACCGTCCTCCTTGAGATGGTCGCCGGGCCCGTCCTGGGAGTCTGTCATGAGCGGCTCCTCCACGCTGTCCACCACCTCGATGTGCTCCTCCTCCTCTTCCTCCTCCTCCTCCTTGGTCTTCCTCGGGCCATCGTGCGCGCCGTCGTCTACGTGGCTGGCCCAGGGTGAGAGGCTGCGGCCCACCAGAGACGAGATGGTGAAGGAGGAGCGCTCGAAGGACGCCCTGGCGCTGGTGGCGGTGTCAGCCTTGGCTGGTCTGCAGGCGCCCCGCGCGTCGCCCTCCGCCTCTGTAATGAAGACAGCCTCGTTAACACCTCTCTGCTCGCCGCACGCCACACTCACACGCCACAGGCCACTCACGCACTCACGCTGCCTCACGCTCACTGACCACACCACACCATCCTCCCGACCACCACCCACTCGCCGCGGCACACACGCCGCTTAATCTTTACACGCAGCGCCGCCGTGCCTCCTTAGTGGCCAGGGGCGTCTGCAGGGACAGAGAGAGAGAGAGAGAGAGAGAGAGAGAGAGAGAGAGAGAGAGAGAGAGAGAGAGAGAGAGAGCCTGTGGACATTTGTAATAAAGTATGTTTCTCTTGTACAGATGGACGAGGACAGCAGGCGGCGGCAGGCGGTGAGTGTTAAGTGTTAGGCAGCACTTGGAAGGCTGGATGGTCTGATCTGCGTCACTAACCACTGCCCAGCACAGCCACTCCTCAGTGCCGCCGCCATCACGTCCCTCATCCTCATACACTCACTCTCTCCCTCATCCTACCTCCCCTCCCTCACTCACTTATTTACTCCCTCGTAATCTTTTCCCAGCTTCAACTTCCCCCCTCCCTCAACACTCAACTGCCTCACTCCTGTGCCTCACTCACTCACATCTCTGCCTCACCTCCCTTACTGTCACTAATTTCTCTCCCTTACCATTTTATTCTCCCAGCCCAGTGTCCTCCCTTGCTCCTTCGTGTCCTTACTCCCTGTGTGGTTGTTAGCTAGTTGTGTGAACGAGTGAATGAGCGAGACTTGTGTGAGGCATGAATACGTGTATGAGTGAACGAGCTAGGCTTCAGTCATAAGTGTTAAGTGGAAGTGCGCGGCCTGGCGCCGAGAGATCACCTACCTCCAGCCTTCTGTTCACACCTTCTGTGAACAAACACCTGCACTGTTACCTGCGTTTCCTGTGCCCCTGCTGGTCAAGAGTCGAACATGGCGCAGTGAGTAGGATTCCCGAGTAGGATCAGGACAAGGCTGCAGTGGGTACGGCGCAGAATGGAGAAGCAGTTGGAGGCGCTGGCTGCCCTGCTAGCGCGACAGTCGGAGCAGAGTCAGGCTCGCGAGGAGCGTTTAACCCAGCTGCTGGAGAGAGTGGGGACACAAGCTCCCAGTCGCACCACGGCGAGCAATGAAGGCGAAACCACAGCCCGCAGCACGTCTACCCAGGGCGCGAGGTTCCCGACGTCCGCCACCATCATTCCTCACTTAACGGCGTCAGCATCTTTACGTGAGTTCGACACGTGGCGCCATAAGTTTGAAGGATACGTAACCCTCGCCAGGATAGACTGTCTCTCCCTGGCTGAGCAGAGGGCGGCACTCGCTGCTGTCCTAGACGACGAGTGGACCCGTACACTTCGCTACGGGATAAGCTTACCGAGAGACGCGGAGTTAAGAACCATCCTCGATGCAATGTGTGAGTACCTGCGAAGCCAGCGCAACATCATCATGGATAGAAGAGACTTCTACTCCCGCGTGCAAGAAACGCAAGAAGGTTTTGACGACTTTTTATGTGCTGTAAAGGAAATCGCCAATTTCTGTGACTTTTGCGACCAGTGCATAAACCATCAGCTGCGTGACAGAATTGTCGTTGGGACACGAGACGAAGTGGCTCTGAAACGCATGCTGGAAAACAAGAAACTCACCCTTGAAAACGCCATAGATATTTGCAGAGCATCAGAGAGCGCTAACCAGTGTAGTGCAGTACTAAGGGGCGGCTCTCACTCTTCGAGCCATGGTGTGAACGCTGTCTCGAACTACAGGAAGGGCAGTTTCGGGGGCTCAAGCCCCACGGGCTGTTATCGTTGTGGCAAAGATTGTCGCAGTGACAAAAGGGGATGCCAGGCAATAGATAAAGTGTGTCGTAACTGCGGGAAAAGAGGGCATTTTGCGAGTGTATGTCAGCAGACAGTGAGGAAACGACGAGGAGCTTCGAGGAGTTCCTCAACTGTCTCTCCTCATCGCGGTGCAGGCCCGAGGCGGGGAGCCAGTGCCAGTGTATACCAGCTCTTATCAGGCGTATACACAAAGACGGTGACGGCACGACCTGCGCCCCAGGTGCTCATTACCGCCACACATCCCGCTGGAAGAGACAAGATTACGTGGACTCCTGACTCTGGGGCCGAAACGACCGTTATTGGCCTCGACACGGCAACACTCCTTGGAATCCCGCCCTCCAGCTTGGCGCCCGCTGATGGTGATGGACTTTATGCTGCCGGTAATCACCCCCTCACCTGTGTAGGAACTTTCTCGTCGCACTTGCAACTGGGCGACAGGGAAGCTGAGACTGTTGTGAGCGTGGTGAAGGAGGTGAAGGGGGCGCTGCTTAGCTGGTACGATTCCATCGCTCTCGGAATCCTCCCCGAAGATTTTCCGGCTCAAATCCGACCGCTACGCAGGGAAGAACAGCACACCGGCAACAGCTCCATCAAGTACCCGACCGCCTCGCAGCCACCTCTATCTACGCCCACAGAAGTGATCAGCTGGCCTCATTCCTACGACCCAACGCCACAGCAGCGTGACTCCCTTACTTTACTCACCCTTACCATCGTATCTTCTCAAACCCTACCTCCTCCCTTACACCATTGCCAGCCCTTCCCAGGCCAGCCCAGCCCATCAACCCATCACGGTCCCTCGCACACTTGGCGGCCCGTTTAGACTAAGACCACATTCACTGAGGCAGATTTCTTGGTAAACAGTTGGTATCTTTCATAATTTAGACCACACGTAAACTTTGCAAGAGAGAGAGAGAGAGAGAGAGAGAGAGAGAGAGAGAGAGAGAGAGAGAGAGAGAGAGAGAGAGGTACAGTACAGGGTTGGGTGTACTTTTAACCCTGTATCCCCTCTCCCTCTCCCTCTCCCTCCCTCTCCCTCTCTCTCGTGTTGGCCTTCCCCGCTAATGTGATGAGGCAGAAGGCTTCCACAGGTCCAGTCTCCGCCGCAGCGTGATAATGATGGTGACTGTCAACTGTTATGAGGGAGGAAAGAAAGGGAGGAGAGGAGGGAGGGAGGGCGTCAAGCGGGGAGAAGGAGGGGAGAGGGAGGGAAAGAAAGGGAAAGAGGAGGAGGAGGGCGTGAGGAGGGAGGGAAAATAAGGGGACAGAGGAGGAGAAGAGGAATAAAGTGGAGGGAAGGGAAGGTACATGAAAAAACGAAAGGGAGAAAGAAGAGAGGAAGGGAGACAAAATAGAAAGAGAAGGAGGAGGAGGAGGAGGAGGAGGAGGAAATAAGTAAAATAAGTGAAAAAAATTATTGAACGGGAAGAGGAGCAGGAGAAGAAGAGGAAGAGTAGAAGGAAGAGGGAAGGGAAGGGAGAGAAAGAGATACGAGACAAAAATAAAAAGAAGAAGGGAAGAAAAGAGCAGGGAAAATGAAGAGAAAAGAAGAGAAAGAATAAAACTGGAAAAGAGGAGTAGAGGAAAGTAGATGAGAATGACGTGTGAAAAAAAATGAGAAAGGGAAGTAGAGAGCGGAAGAAAAGAAAAAAACGAAAATGGACGAGAAGAAAAGATAATAATGATAATGAAGAAAAGAAAAAAACAAGGAAAATATTTAAAGATGTATCAGAGAGAGAGCACTTTCACCAGCAGGTGAAAGTGGCTGCACACAGGTGGCGTAAAACACAACCCCCCACACTAGTGCTGTGTTAATCATGACTATATAATATATATAGTAGGATGAGTTTACTTTTTGTATATATTTTCTTCCTTACATTTAAGTATAGGCTTTTCAAATAACAGCATAAAAAACGTGTTGTTTTAAGCCTGATGTAAATTTTTGTTTAAATAAAAAAAAAAAAAAAAAAAAAAAAGAGAGAGAGAGAGAGAGAGAGAGAGATAATGAAAGTGGAGATGAGGGAGGAATAAAGCATGGAGAAAAATATGGAGGACAGAGAGAGAGAGAGAGAGAGAGAGAGAGAGAGAGAGAGAGAGAGAGAGAGAGAGAGAGAGAGAGAGAGAGAGAGAGAGGTATTTGAGGGGATTGAAAGAAAGAGGAGGAGGAGGAGGAAGAAAAAGGAAGAAGAGAAGGGGGAGGAAGTATATATATGTATATCAATGCATCTTTTGGTGGCTGAGGAGGAGGAGGAGGAGGAGGGAGGAGGAGGAGGAGGAGGAGGGAAGAAAGAATAAAGGGGAGGGAAGGACGGGAGGACACTATGAGGAAAGAGGAGAGGAGTGAAGGTGAGAGGAAGAGAAAGTGAGAGGAGGTACATAAAAAAAGAAGAAAGATACAACAGAGGAGAAAGAAAAAGAGGAGGAGGACAGGAAGAAGAAGAAGAAGTAGAAGAAAAGAAGAGTAAAGGATGGGAGGAAAGAGGAGGAGGAAATGTATGCTTAGAGAGAGGGAGGAGAGGAGAGAAGGTGGGAGAATATATGTTTAGAGGGAGGGAAGCGAGGAGGGAGGGAAAGGGGAAGAGAGAGGAGGGAGGGGGAAAATGTATGCTTTGAGGGAGGGAAGGGAGGAGGGGGAGGAGAGAAGCAGTGAAGGGAGGAAGGGGGAGGAGAGAAGGTGGGGACAATACATGTTTAAAAGGGAGGGGAGGGAGGAAGAGTAGGGATGGAGTGGAGGGAGGGGGAGGAGAGAGGGAGTGGAAGGGTGGAGAGACTGGAGGGATGGAGGTAAACAGAAGATCATTCGCTAATGAGAAAACTCCACACTTTGGGTGGAGGACAAGCGATCAGGTATCACTGTGATTGATGCCTGACACTCCACCCCCTCCACCCCCTCTCTCTCTCTCT
>NC_087163.1:26744584-26749584 GCF_035594125.1 Scylla paramamosain | reverse complement strand
CTCTCTCTCTCTCTCTCTCTCTCTCTCTCTCTCTCTCTCTCTCTCTCTCTCTCTCTCTCTTTCTGCGTTCAAGTATTCTTTTCTCCTTCCTCTTCTTTTTTTTTTTATTCTTTTTTGGCTTTATCGCTTCTGGTTTTCGTCTCTTTTTCCTTCTTTTATGCTGCTCTTGTTGCCCTCCTCCTCCTCCTCCTCCTCCTCCTCCTCCTCCTGACGCTGCTGCTTCTTGTACTGGATCTGTTATTTTAGCAACTTCCACCTCCTCCTCCTCCTCCTCCTCTCCTCTCCTCTCCTCTCCAGACTGTCACCCTCCACCACCACCACCACTACCACCTCCTCCTCCTCCTCTTCCTCCTCCTCGGGCTGTGTTGCGTCTCTTGGGTATTCTCTGGGAGTCTGAGTCGCGTCTTGTTGTTCCTCTCCTGTGCTGTGCCTCGCTGGGCGCTCCGGGTGTGTTGTTTCTGTCTGGGCGGCGGAAGAAGGCGGGAGTGGGTGGAAACTGGTTTGTCTTTCGCCAGGCTGACTTGTGAGCTGCTCGGAATGGGAGTGTGGGAAGAGAGTGGGGGTGGGTGAGTGGGTGGATGGGTAAGAGAGGGTGGGCAGGTGAAAGAAGGTGGGTGGGTAGGAGAGATTTTTTTATGTAGGTGTTTGAATGTTTGTTTGTTTGTTTGTTTGTTGTGTGTGTGTGTGTGTGTGTGTGTGTGTGTGTGTGTGTGTGTGTGTGTGTATGTGTGTGTGTGTGTAATGTTTGAGTGTTGAGTGCTGGGTGTAGGCATATGGACAGGTAGGTAGGTAGATAGGTAGACAGATGATAGATGGAATTAAAGAAAAAAAAATTGAACCATGAAAGAAAAGAAAGCCAGGAGAAAAAAAAAGTTGAAAACGAAGAAATTAAGAAAGAATTAAGAAATGAAACATGATGAAGAGAAGGAAACCATGAGAAAATATGGAAAAAGAAGAGAAATTAAGAAATAATGATTATGTAAGAAAAAAAAACACAACAAAAAAAGCGTGAAGGAAAAAGCGACAAGAAGGAAGGAAGGAAGGAAGGAAGGAAGGAAGGAAGGAAGGAAATAGACGGTATGGAAATAAAAAAAAGTGAATAATAAAGAAATACGTATGACAGAAGCACAGGCAGTAAAAAAGTCATCTAGTAGAAAGAATAAATAAAATAAAAACAAGCGTGAAAGAAAAGGGAGGCAGGCAGGCAGGCAGGCAGGAAGGAGACAGTATGGTAATGAAGAGGCAGTTGTACGTGGGTGCGTTGTGTTGACAAGCGAACCCACAGCGCTGCGGCGGCCGCCAATTACCACTTAACGAGCACAGTAATTGCCAGCGAACAGGTGACATTTTCCCTTCTACTGCTGCTGCTGCTGCTGCTGCTGCTGCTGCTGCCACCTGTCGAGCGAGCCACCGACGGCGCCTCCACACTCGACACTACACGAACACCTGGCCGCCTCACACCTGTTCACGTCACACCTGCCTCATGTCACACCTGCCTCATGCGCCTCACCTGTCTCATCTGCCCCGTGCCTTCCCTCATGTCACACCTGTCTCGTCTCTCTCACCCACCTGTCATCTGGTTCAAGTCTTGTTTGATAGATAGATAGAAGATAGATAGATAGATAGATAGATAGACAGACATATAGGTGATAAGTAGATGGATAGATAGATAAACGGGCAGACAGACTGATAGATAGATAGATAGATAGATAGATGTCATTGCGTAGAAAAATGTAATGTAGGAAAGCAGATACTACAAAAATATTATGCACCACACACACACACACACACACACACACACACACACACACACACACACATACACAGGTGGCCGGCCAGTGCAGTACAGACAGAGTGACGCAAGGCAAAGTGTTTTCTCCCGTGGCTTGCTCCTTCGTCTTCCCTCAGTGACTGTGATGAACGTGTGTGCCACCCCTCCCCGCCTCGCCCCTCCCCGGCCTGGCCTCCTCGCCCCGGCCTGCTCAGTGCGGCTGTATCACTGTGGACGCCTTTACTGCATCATTGAGGCGTCAGAGGCTCCGTTGCTGGGCTGAAAAATCCTCGCGTCACTTAGTTTTAGAGAAGCTCGAGTGAGTGTGTTCAGGGTAAGAGGTCTGGCAGGGAGGGTGGCAGAGGCAGTAGCAGGGAGCGGAGGGAGTGGAGGGAGCAGCCTTCAGCGGCACCTGCCAGGCTCCCCCGCCCTCGCCTCGCCTCCCCTCCGCCCTAATGAACTATGGAGACTCAATAAATATCTGTCCAAAGTCCTCATCATTTATCAATTTCATTTGTCTCGTCTTGGCCAAGCGTCACCAACCCTTCCTTCCTCCTTTGTGCTGCGCCGCCCGCCCTCCGTGGTCTCCCTCCCTCCCTCCCTACCTCCCTCCCTCACCCAGACACCTTCAGGCCCCGTAGCAGCAGCAGCAGCAGCAGCGTCCTGTTCACCTCTACTCGTCTGGTGACAAAAAAGTGTGGAGCCAGTTTAAGTGAGTTTCCTTGTCACCGCCGCAGGATAACCAACTAACTAACAAGCGTGCCACGACCCGCGCCGCCAGGCAATATGTCGCCCCGCCAATTATCACCAGTGACAAGTATTGACTCTGACCCACCAAATAGTGATTATTCTTTTCTCGCAGACAAAGCAATTATCACAACAAACTCGCCGATTCATTTGTCTCTGACTCCCCGCAGCTTTCATCGACTGCGAGAAGGTTTGTTTACTTTCCCTCCGCCCGCCAGGGGGACTGCGACCCTAAGGCGCCGCGCACAGAGGCCAAAGTCGCGGCGTCGGGCCGGCAAAAGGTACACTCTGGCCGTGTTTGGAGTGTGTGCTTACTGTCATGGCTGGAAACCTGCGAACGCTGTTGATCATTGCGTGGTGAGTGGCGCCCAGCCTCGTGCCGGTGCTCGCCGCCACTCTGCTACCTTTATCGCGGCTGTTTGGCTATTGATTGGGGCCACAGGGCCGGCCGGGGATATTAAGCGGACGGCGGCTCCTGACAGCAACAAATGCACGAGTCTGGCGGCGCTACAGCATCAATTCCCAGGTCCTCTCGCACTCAATTTGTCTACCATTCCACGGTTTTAGTGGCGTCATAAAACACTGCAGATACCAACGTTAAATAAAGCAGGCGTGGCATTAAGGATATTGAGGCGCGGGCCGCCACAACAACAAGCAGGAAAAAATGTTGCTCCTCAAGAAATAGGAGGAGAAAGTGGCGTGCGGCACCTTAAGTAAGTAAGTGGCCCCCTCGACTCCCGCGCAGTCAGCGGCTTCCACAAAATGGCGTAATCTGTTGAGCGAGGAACCCGGCCCCTCCTCGCCGCCACCTGCCTGCCGTCCGCGGCGGCGGCGGCGGCGGTGGTCCAGCGGCGGCCACGCACGCCGCGGCCTGGGGCGCCCTGGCGGCACGGGACGCCTCGCCGAGCGGCACCTCGCCTGCACGGCTACCGTCAGCCTGTCAGCTCTGCCAGGGGCGGCAGGAGGTGATGTGTGGGCGCCGTGCCCCGTGTGGCGCCCTGCAGCACGCCGTCCCGCCGGCAGGAGGCGCGCGGCGAGGCGCGGCCCACGCAAACACACCCAATTGGATAGAAACAAAAAAACGGAGCCGTAAATTAATCATCAAAACAAGAGCGCATGAACACACAAAATATTGGTGCATGTTTTATTTTGTACTTTTATATATATTTTTGTATATATGTAGCGGGTGACAAACACCGGGCCTCAGTTCTGTATAAATATAATCTGAAAATAAAATACACACCAAACTGAAAATATTCCGTATCAAATAGGATTATACCGATGTGTCAAATGTTTTATTAAATACCAATCTACATTTTTCAATCAAACAGTGTCTGATTGCCCGGCGTGTGTGGCCGCCGCTGCGGGGCGGGGCGGGGCGGGGCGGGGCGGGGCGCGGCGGGGCGCCGGTAGCGAATTCACTAGCGCATATTATATTATTCTTTTTTTTTTTTTTACTATAATATCCTTTTGTTTCTCTGTTTTTGTGGAATTTTTATGTGTGAATGTTTTTGTATTTATATTTTTGGGTGCCGTTCAGAGCGCGGCGATGGCTTGATGAGTGTTGTGTTTGTATATTAAACTGTTGACGCCTCTTTGCTGCTCCATCGTGTCTCTGCCCGCTCGTGTGTCTGTCCGCCTGTCCGCCTGCACGCCTGCCTGTGCTGTGTGTGTGTGTGTGTGTGTGTGTGTGTGTGTGCATGCGTGCGTGTGTGTATGCATGTCCCTTAAAAGAAGAGCGGAATGTACACCTACTAACATCCCTACACACACACACACACACACACACACACACACACACACACACGAGAGGGGGCCTTGGGGGGGTCGTGGCACCTGTTTGTGGGAGGGTTGGGGGGAGGAAGGGACACAGGGACACTTCTTCGTCTTTGTCCAATTAGGGTTCGGCTTGGGCGCGTATTAAAACACCCAGAGGTCGATTTATGGCTGTTTGTCGCGAGGTAATGAACGTGTGTGTGTGTGTGTGTGTGTGTGTGTGTGGTACAGTATCCTGTCTGCGTGTGTGTTTGTGTGTAAGAGAGAGAGAGAGAGAGAGAGAGAGAGAGAGAGAGAGAGAGAGAGAGAGAGAGAGAGAGAGAGAGAGAGAGAGAGAGAGAGGCGTTAAGACATGCAGAATAAACATGAAGAATCACAACAATCTTTCTCTCTCTCTCTCTCTCTCTCTCTCTCTCTCTCTCTCTCTCTCTCTCTCTCTCTCTCTCTCTCTCTCTCTCTCAATCTCTCTCTCTGTCTGTCTATCACAAGCAATAAATGAAGCAAAGAGACTTATAGATCCCCTGATTAGAGAGAGAGAGAGAGAGAGAGAGAGAGAGAGAGAGAGAGAGAGAGAGAGAGAGAGAGAGAGAGAGAGAGAGAGAGAGAGGGACTAAAATCTCTCTCTCTATGTTAATTCCCCTCTGTATCGCTCGTCATTAAATCAGTAATAGAATGATAGGGAATACGGATTGACGTGTGTTTTAGG
>NC_087163.1:26732084-26737084 GCF_035594125.1 Scylla paramamosain | reverse complement strand
TGCGGGCGGCTGTCGATTATTAGTCTTGGCGCCATGAGTTATATTGGCACTTTGGATTCATAAAGTGTCATGAGGCAAATTATTAACCGGCCAATGCATATTTATAGCAGAGCACACTCGTAACTTATGTGCGGTTAAAAGGGAGAGAGAGAGAGAGAGAGAGA
Organism: Scylla paramamosain; assembly: GCF_035594125.1. Classification (NCBI taxonomy): domain Eukaryota; kingdom Metazoa; phylum Arthropoda; class Malacostraca; order Decapoda; family Portunidae; genus Scylla; species Scylla paramamosain. The sequence goes on along the minus strand of NC_087163.1, from coordinate 26,736,920 downwards.
GAGAGAGAGAGAGAGAGAGAGAGAGAGAGAGAGAGAGAGAGAGAGAGAGAGAGAGAGAGAGGGGGGGGGGTGGAAAAAAGGGAACGGTGGTGTGTGTGTGTGTGTGTGTGTGTGTGTGTGTGTGTGTGTGTGTGTGTGTGTGTGTGTGTGTGTGTAGGGGTGTGTCGGTACTGGAAGAGGAGAAGGAAGAGGAGGAGGAGGAAAGGATGCTGGGAGTGGAGGGGCGTGCTGAGAGAGAGAGAGAGAGAGAGAGAGAGAGAGAGAGAGAGAGAGAGAGAGAGAGAGAGAGAGAGAGAGAGAGTCAGTCCTTGAATACTCGTACCACACAAGACTAAGAATCAAGTAGATCATTGTAGAAAATAAGAAAAGAAAAAAAAAGTAAAGTCTATCTATTATTCCCTTCACTTTACACCCATTTCTTCATCTTCCCAGAGAGAGAGAGAGAGAGAGAGAGAGAGAGAGAGAGAGAGAGGGAGAGGGAGAGGGAGAGGGAAAGAGAGAGAGAGAGGGAATCATAATAGACGTGAAAACTGCAGACCAAAATCCCTGTCGCCTCGTGATGAACTTTCGCCTCCATAAACTCCGGGCAGGGAATTTTACAACTGGTCGGAAATCTAGAGTCCCCGACCGTCCTCTCTCTCTCTCTCTCTCTCTCTCTCTCTCTCTCTCTCTCTCTGGTGTCTCTTAATCCGCGTTGACCGAAAGAGAAAGAGAGAAAGAGAGAGAAAGCGGGAAGCTGTGCACATTTTTTACACTACGTAGAATGGTTTTGAAAGAGAGAGAGAGAGAGAGAGAGAGAGAGAGAGAGAGAGAGAGAGAGAGAGAGAGAGAGAGAGAGAGAGAGAGAGAGAGAGAGAGAGAGAGAGAGAGAGGATACGATGCTAAAAAAACCACAATATTCTAGTTTTAAGAAAGAACACTATTAAAGAACAAGAACAAAACAAACAACAGTAAAGTTTCCTCCGCACGTGTACATACCACCACCATCACCACCACCATCACCACCACCACCACCACCGCCGGCGAGCGAGGACCAATCAGCGTCTTTGTTGACAATTTGACGACCAATCAGAACCCGGGATTGGTCCTTGGCGTGTTTCGAGACTATGAATCAAAATTTGAACAAGACGTTTAGCGATAATACGTGTGACACCCTTCCTCTAACACCTCCCTCCCCTCAACCCCTTCCCTCCCCCATCCCTCCCCTTCCCTTCCCTTCCCTCTCCCTCTTTACCTCTCACATTTAACACGACTTTAGATAAGGTTGCTGGAATGGGTTCTTATGCAAATTTCTTTTCCATCTAATTGCCTCTGGATAATAGGTTAATGGGTGCTGATACTGGAGGGAAGGAGGGAGGGAGGGAAGGAGTGAGTGAGGGAGGGAGGGAAGGAGAGGCGTGCAGAGTGTCGTGACGTACCGCCTTGTTGGTGTGTTATCACGCCGCCTCCGCCTTTAATTAGTGCATAATTCTCGCTGTTGACCTGCTTAGCTGATCTTTGTTGTACCTGCTTTCTTTACTGCTCATAACAACCCTTTCCTCCTCCTCCTCCTCCTCCTCCTCCTCCTCACATGCACTGCTCCCCTCTTCACCTTTTAGAGATAAGTGTGTTTTAATATTTCTATACTGTTGATAGCGGGTCTTCTTCTTCCTCTTCCAACTCCTCCTCCTCCTCCTCCTCCTCCTCCTCCTCCTCCTCCTCCTCCTCACATGCACTGCTCCCCTCTTCACCTGTAGAGATAAGGAGTGTGTTTTGTCATTTCTTTACTGTTGATAACAAGTCTTTCTCCCTTCTCTTCCTCCCCTTCCTTTCCTCCTCCTCCTCCTCCTCCTCCTCTTCTTCCTCTTTACCACGTAGAGATAAGAAGTGTGTTTTGACTTTTTTACTGTTGATCTCAAGCTTTCCTCCTCCTCCTCCTCCTCCTCCTCCTCCTCCTCCTCCTCCTCCTCCTCTAAGTCTTCACCCCCAGCAAGATAAGAGGTGTGTTTTGATATTTTTAGAGCCCCATTACCTGCTGATTAATTAAGATTTTGCATGTGTTGCCTTGCTTCCTTCTTTCCTTCCTTCCTTCCTTCCTTCCTTTCTTTTCCTTTTTTTGTTCATTATTTTTCTGACACACTTAAGCACAGCGAGGAGAGGCGAGACGAGGCACGGCTTGTTCATTGGTGGCGAGTGTTGCTCAGTGTTAGTGTATCAGTGTTCGATTCTCTCTCTCTCTCTCTCTCTCTCTCTCTCTCTCTCTCTCTCTCTCTCTCTCTCTCTCTCTCTCTCTAACTCGCCTCTCACCATAAAACATGAATGAATGAATAATTAATAGCATCCACACAAAACAAACAAACAGACAAACAAACAAACAAACAGACTGTCAGACAAACAAACTAGGACCAATAAATTAATAAATAAAAAAAACTACAAAACCAAAAAACAATCCTAAAAAAAAAATAATAAAAATAAAACTAACTATTTCAACTATTTTGGGGAGTAATTCACGGGAGGAAAAAAAGAGGAAAAAAAAAAAAAAATGGCATACATTACTTTTTCCCCCTCTAGAATTTTGTACATCGTTGCAATTTGTTATGTTTGTTGCTCAATTGTTTCCTCTCCCACCCATAGGCGCGGGCGTGGGCGTGGGCGTGGGTGTGGTGTATGGGTGTGTGGATATATGGGAGATAACATGAGTGTGTGTGTGTGTGTGTGTGTGTGTGTGTGTGTGTGTGTGTGTGTGGGCTGTGGGGTTGTGGGTTGTGACTATGTGGATACTGGGCATAGGTGTGTGTTGTGAGTTGTAGGTGAGGACATGGGGCGTGCTATGAATCGCGGGCGTGTTGATATGGGCGTGTTATGAGTTGTGGATGTGGGCGTGTGTTTGTGGGAGTGATGGTGGGCGTGAACAGTGAGTCTTGTGGGTGTGGGTCGAGTTTGTGGGGGTTCAGAGCGTCGGTTACTAGTGTGGGCGTGGGTCGTGGGTGGTGGGCGTGATGGGCGTGGTGGTGCGCGGTGCTTCATGTGGCTTTATTGGGTGTAATGAATGGTCCTGCCCGCGCCTCGCCACACGGCAAATATTTCACGTCCCAAGGAGTCCCCCGTGTAAGTGTGTGTGTGTGTGTGTGTGTGTGTGTGTGTGTGTGGTGTGTGAGGAAAACGATGACCAAATAAGGAAATGTTTCGTAATATTTTTTTTCCTTTTTTAAGTTCTTCTACTACTACTACTACTACTACTACTACTACTACTACTACTACTACTACTACTACTACTACTACTACTACTTCGTCGTCTTCTTTTTCTTCCTCATGCTCTTTTTTCTCGTTGTAGTCCTTCTCTTCCTCTTCCTTCCTCCTTCCTCTTCCTCCTCTTCTTCCTCCTCCTCCTGCAGCCACCTTGCCTCCAAAATAACACTAATTCCCCTAGTCTGGGTCAGTTTTCCTCCACCATTTACTTTCCCTCCCTCTCTCCTCTCCTCTCCTCTCCTCTCCTCTTCTCTCTCCCCCAAACCTCCTCCCAAATTCTCTATCTCAGTTTCCTCTTTCTCGTTTCTTCCTTTCCTTTTAATTTTTGCTTCCTACTTTTCTCTTCCAGGCGAGTCTGGGTTTCTGTTCTTTGTTTTTTCCTTTTATTTTCTATTCTCTCTTTATTTCTTGTAGTCTCAGTCTTATTCAGTCTTTCTCAACCTTCCTCAGTGTTTTCCAGTCTTTTTCTAGTTTTCCCACAGTCTTTTCCATCCTTTCCTAGCCTTCTTGCAGCTTTTCCAGCCTTCCCCGGTCTTACCTAGTCTTCTTCCAGTCTTATCTAGCCTTTTCCAGCCTTCCTAACCCTTTTCCAGCTTTTCCCAGCCTTATCTAACTTTTCCTATCCATTCTTAGCCAACCCCAACCTTACCCAATCCCCTCCCGGCCATTATTACCTGTCTAAGAAGCCCCAGTCTACCTGAGAGTGAACCAGCGCACCTGGCCACACCTGTTCAGAATGTATCTTCGTCAGGTGTGATTTGTATATATCGACCACTTAACCGATTTCTGATGAGGCGTGAACCAGAGTGAAGGTGAGGGGAGGCGAGGACAAAGGGCGCCCGGGCCGGTGACAAAGGGGAGTGTCACCTGCGGGGGCTCCTTAGTGAGTGAGAGAGTGAGTGAGTGAGAGCTTCCTACCACTTCCACCCCTACCATCACCACCACCACCACCACCACCGCCGCCGCCACCACCGTCACTACCCAGCCAAGCGCGGTAAAAGGGAATGATAGATCGTAATGAATATGTGATTAAGGTCTGATTCACAGCCCGCGCCTGCTCTGCTCTGCACCGCGCCGCCCCGCCCCGCCCCGCCTCTTCTGGTCATCCCCTCGCTTACCTGTTTCAATTTACCTGTCATACCTGAGCGCTCCGGAAAACAGGTGCGCGCGTGGGGTAGTCTGTCGCCAATCCCTAAATAAACTGCGGGATTAAATATCTATCCGCGCTGCTCAGTCACTCAGTCGCTCTTGTATTCAGTGTGTGTGTGTGTGTGTGTGTGTGTGTGTGTCAGTGTGTGTGTGTGTGTGTGTGTGTGTGTGTGTGTGTGTGTGTGTGTGTGTGTGTGTGTGTGTGTGACTTATTTCACCGGTAAATCTTCGGGCAATGAGACGAGGGAATCAGTGTTTTGTGTGTGTGTTTTGTGTGTGTGTGTGTGTGTGTGTGTGTGTGTGTGTGTGTGTGTGTAGTAAGTCATCATGCTTTCTACAATACATGCTCTTTCAACACACACACACACACACACACACACACACACACACACACACACACACACACACACACACACACACACACACACACACACACAGGCACGCACGCACGCACGCACA
>NC_087163.1:26719584-26727084 GCF_035594125.1 Scylla paramamosain | reverse complement strand
ATAACAAACAGCCTTGAGGTGGAAAAATAACGCAGAGAGAGAGAGAGAGAGAGAGAGAGAGAGAGAGAGAGAGAGAGAGAGAGAGAGAGAGAGAGAGAGAGAGAGAGAGAGAGAGAGAGAGAGAAGGAGGGAAGGAGGGGGTAGCAGTAATGTTTATGGAGGCGGAGCGGCACGCGGGGGACTAACGACCCCTGAGGGAACGCCCGGGGGACACTGACTTATTCCAGACATCTGCAAGTGAAAACAGGACAGCTGACCCGACCACATCAGGTAGCGGCAGGTGTTGCAGGGAGGGGGAACGGGAGGAGGGAAGGGGTATGTGATGGGCAGGTCTGGGAGGATGAGGTGAAGTGAATGGGTGATTTTGAGTGGTAGGTAACGTATGAGAGGTGTGAGGTGGGGGGAGGTGAGAGGAGGAGGAGGGTGTGCTATAGACAGGGAGATGTAGGTGAGACGCGGGTTACGTATGAGGAGTGTGAGGTGAGGAACAGCTGTATCTGGTGAAAGGAAGGTGGGGGGAGGGGAGGCATTCGATGGTGTGTCAGGTAAAGAAGGTGTACGAGGTGAAACTTGAAGTGAACGGGGTGTTAGGCGAGACAGGGTAAGGTATGGGAGGTGTGAGGTGAGAAATAGATGTACTGGGTGATGGGGAGAAGGATGTGTAATAGACAGGTGTGTTAGGTAAGGTGAGAATGATTAAATGTATGACTGACCTAAGCAAACTAACCCAACCTGACTTAAGAGTGTCACATAACAGTGGCTAAGGCAGGAAGGGACTGAATGTAGCACAACTAGAGACAGACCACTGAGCATTGTACTGAGTGTAGCAGAAATGGAGCAGCGGACAGACCTTTAAAGGAGCATTGGGGGACGGGCAAGACGAGGCTGGATGAGACGAGAACATGGGATGGGAGCAGCAGAGGCAGAGGCAGGGCAGAGCAGGCCAGGGCAAGGCAAAGCAAGAACAGGCGAGGCGAGGCGAGGCAAAGCGAGGCAGGAAGAAGCGGCCCCTTACCCTCAACTTTCGTCATTTACAGAGAAAAGAACACGTGATAAGGATTTAACCGGCTATGAAAGTTTACCCGAGATGGGAGAGATCGCCATACTTACCACTCGTGTCTCTCTATAAAAGAAGTTTGTAATGCGCACCCTGGCTGGCTGGCTCGGGCCGTGTGTGGGGTCGGGGAGGGAACCGAGCGCCCGGACGCCCCCCGCGGGTCAAGTTAGTAGCGGAGGTCCACCCGATACAGCAGCGCACCCACAAGTTTATGCAAAAGTTACTCCCAAAGTTTGCCCTGTTGGGGAATATGGAGGTCGTCTGCGTCTGATGAGGAGTGAAGCGCTGACGGAGGAGGAGGAGGAGGAAGAGGAGGAGGAGGAGGAGGAGGAGGAGGAAGAGGAGGAGGAGGAAAAGGGTATTGATGCAAGGTAGAAGTTCATTGTTGTAGGTGACATATAGTGAGGTGTGGATGACGAGAGAGAGAGAGAGAGAGAGAGAGAGAGAGAGAGAGAGAGAGAGAGAGAGAGAGAGAGAGAGAGAGAGAGAGAGAGAGAGAGAGAGAGAGAGAGAATATTCCGTTGTGTTCGTCGTATTTTGAGCATCAAGTTTGGTCACACTGTCAGGAGCCGTCACCGCCGCGGGGCAGAGGAGACACGACCGCCGGAAGCTGACAGACTGACGCGGCCACGGAGAGAGAGAGAGAGAGAGAGAGAGAGAGAGAGAGAGAGAGAGAGAGAGAGAGAGAGAGAGAGAGAGAGAGAGAGAGAGAGAGAGAGAGAGAACCAGCGAACCACCGATGCCTGAACCAGTGAACGCCTAAACCAGTGTACAATTGAACCAGAGGGCAGGTGAACGGTGGAGGTGGGCGTGTAGGAAGACTGGTGGGCGTGAAGGAGAACAGATGGGCGGGATGGAGGGCAGGTGGGCGGGGTGGAAGACTGGTGGTCGGGATGTATTGCTGTTAGTCGTACAAGGTGGCGGAATGGTGGGCGTGCAGGACAGGTGGGCGGGGTGGAGGGCTGGTGGGCGTGCAGGGGCGGGGCGTGGTGATGGTGGTGGTGGTGGTGGTCTGCACCATAAAGAATGGCCATAAAGACTTCTCCCTCCGCGCCGCCATCCACCTCCTCAATCTTTAAACGCCGCTGCTGGAAAGGAGCTTCGTCTCACCCACACTCACCCCTACACCCCACACCCCTTCACCCCCCACCCTTTGGCACCCCTTGAATACCCCAACACACCTTCCCTCTCCATCCCTCTCTCTCGCAGTCTCTCAGTGTACTTCGAGGTGGAAAAAAGCTTCGTCTTACCCCACACTCACCCCCTGCACCCCAGACCTATCACCCTCCCCCATTGAATACCCCAACACACCCTCCCTCTCCATCCCTCCTTCTCTCAGTCTCTCAGTGTGCTTCTCTCTCCTCCTCCCCGCGGCTGTTCCCTCGTCGCTTATGGTCCTCTCCCGGGCGTGGTGTTCCCCAGGGCATTATAAAGAATCTGGCTTTACCTGCCTTGCTCTTGAATAATGTATGTTAGACGAACGAGCTGGGTTTTTAGTCCGGGCGGCGGGACCGTGTAATCTTAACTATGCCCACGAGACCCAGCCTGCGCCACGTTTCCTCCGCCTCCTCCTACCGCCTCCTTCTCCTCATGTTACTCCTCCTCCTCCTCCTCCTCCGGGTCCTTCTCCTACTCCTCCTCCTCCTCCTCCGTATCTTCCTTTCACAAAACCCGTATCTATTTTCAAGCTGATTATCTCCTGTTTATTATTTCATCTTGTTTCTCTCTCTCTCTCTGTCTTTTTCTTTTTTTCTCCTCTAATCTTCCCTCTCCTCTTCATCTTCTTTCTCCTCCTCCAGCAGTGTACCCTACGTGCCTCCTCCTCCTCCTCCTCCTCCTCCTCTTCCTCTTCCTCTTCCTCCCTCCGTGACGTAAGTGGGTATGTACCACTGCACCCTGTACCTCTTCCTCCTCCTTCTCCTCCTACTCTTCTTCCACCTCCTCCTCCCCCTCCTCTTCCTCCTCCTCCCTCAGTAGGAAGGTAGTGAGCAGGCAGACCATTAACTTCCCCGCCTTCTGGGTGGTTTATGCTCTCTCTCTCTCTCTCTCTCTCTCTCTCTCTCTCTCTCTCTCTCTCTCTCTCTCTCTCTCTCTCTCTCTCTCGACCCATCCGGGAATCCTCTCTTCTACACGTTCTCTCTCTCTCTCTCTCTCTCTCTCTCTCTCTCTCTCTCTCTCTCTCTCTCTCTCTCTCTCTCTCTCTCTCTCTCTCTCTCTACACTTCTTTCGTGCATTACCTTCCACTCTCCTCCTCCTCCTCCTCCTCCTCCTCCTCCTCCTCCTCCTCCTCCTCCTCCTCCTCCTCCTCCTCCTCCTCCTCCTTCTCCTCCCCCTCATCCTCCTCCATTGCAGTGATGGGGTACTACAAGGCATAAAAACTGAAGGGGTACTTTTCTAAACCAAAGCCCCATAACGCTTAAAGAGAGTGTGTGTGTGTGTGTGTGTGTGTGTGTGTGTGTGTGTGTGTGTGTGTGTGTGTGTGTGTGTGTGTGTGTGTCTGTGTGCGTGCGTGCGTGTGTAATTTTTCACGTTATTTCTCTCATGCAATCTACTCCGCACTTGTACTTAATCACTCAAAATGAATAAATAAATGCATAGATAATGAAGGAGGAGGAGGAGGAGGAGGAGGAGGAGGAGGAGGAGGAGGAGGAGGAGGAGGAGGAGGAGGAGGAGGAGGAGCTTCATTGATCTTTGTGTTCGCTTGAGTGTTCTTCTATTCATTAATTCTCTATGTTCCTCAATTGATTATTTGTGTTTGTAGTAGTAGTAATAGCAATAGTAGTAGTAGTAGTGGTGGTAGTAGTAGTAGTAGTAGTAGTAGTAGTAGTAGTAGTAGTAGTAATAGCAATAGAAGTAGTAGTAGTAGTAGCAGTAGTAGTAGTAATAGCAATAGAAGTAGTAGTAGTAGTAGCAGTAGTAGTAGTAGTAGTAGCGGTCGTGTGTGTGTGTGTGTGTGTGTGTGTGTGTGTGTGTGTGTGTGTGCGCGTCAGAACCCGGAATCAGATAAGACAGCCAACAGAATGTGTATGTGTGTGTGTGTGTGTGTGTGTGTGTGTGTGTGTGTGTGTGTTATCGCTTATCAGAAATATGAACACCCGCTCTTGTCTATCTTGTTGTGATTACCGCCTCTCCCTCCCTCTCCTCCTCTCCCTCACTCCCTTACCACCTGCTCCCCACCCCTACTACCCTCACCTCTCCGTCTCCCCTCCCTCACCCCATCATTGATAACGCAGGTGCTTATTTTAGTCTATTAGTTCCTGTTGTTGTTTTATAATAAGTGCAAAGAGGGGAGGGAAGGAGAGGAGGGAGGGAGAGGAGAGAAGGAAGGAGTGAAGGAAGGAAGGAAGGAAGGAAGGAAGGAAGGAAGGAAGGATACATCGTGAATTAGTGCTTAAGATTGTGGGAGGGATGGAGGAAGGGAGGGGAAGGGGAGGGGGGTAGTAATGAAGTTGATGACGTATTGATGTGTGTGTGTGTGTGTGTGTGTGTGTGTGTGTGTGTTGCTTGATGTAATCCTCCTCCTCCTCCTCCTCCTCCTCCTCCTCCTCATTCCTCCTCCACACTCATCTCTCTCTCCTCCTCATTCCTCTCACCTCTCTCCTCTTCCCTCTCTCTCTCGACCCTGTGCTTCCATACTTCCCTCCCCCGTCTCCCCTCTCCCTCCTGTCCCCTTGCTTCTGTCCCCTCACTTCCCCTCTCGAAGTGACAGCCGGTCCGTATAGTTGCGTGAGGGAAGGGAGAGGGAGAAGGAGAGGGAGAGGAGGGAGAGAGGGAGAGGGAAGAGCTACAATCCTGGTAATTATCACAAGATAGCGATCATCATGTCGCCCACAGCAGTTGGGACTAGTAACCCCCCTCTCCCTCTCTCTTTCCCACTTCCTCTCCCTCTCCCTCTCCCTCTCTCTCTCTCTCTCTCTCTCTCTCTCTCTCTCTCTCTCTCTCTCTCTCTCTCTGATGGCCCGATAGAGGCACGGTACACAACAAATGGACAATTGCTGCCTTCGTGCTTCATGTTGTAAGAGTCATAGCATTGTAATTACTGATTGATAAGATTTTATTTATAGACAGGTACTCTCTCTCTCTCTCTCTCTCTCTCTCTCTCTCTCTCTCTCTCTCTCTCTCTCTCTCTCTCTCTCTCTCTCTCTCTCTCTCTCTCTACTTTCTTCCCTTCCCTCTTTTCCCTTCTCTCTTTTCCCTTCCCTTTCTTTCCTCCTGCCCTTCCATTCCCCTCTCTCTCTCCTCCTCCTTCTCCTCCTCCTCCTCCTCCTTCTCCTGTTCCTGCTCCTGCTCCTCCTCCCCTCGTCAGCCCACACGCGTGAGGTCCCTAGGGGCGGCCACTCCCCTCCCTGGCTATTATTTGGCTATTAGCTGATGATCCCACATATGGAGCCTCGCCGCCCGCCACCCCCTCTCTCTCTCTCTCTCTCTCTCTCTCTCTCTCTCTCTCTCTCTCTCTCTCTCTCTCTCTCTCTCTCTCTCTCTCTCTCTCTCTCTCTCTCTCTCTCTCTCTCTCTCTCTCTGTCCATAAGGTGTATATCAGAACACTATGAAAGATTGGTGTCCGAGAGAGAGAGAGAGAGAGAGAGAGAGAGAGAGAGAGAGAGAGAGAGAGAGAGAGAGAGAGAGAGAGAGAGAGAGAGAGAGAGAGAACAGCAAATTTATTCATCTATTTTTTCGTTTTTTCATATGGTGTCTTCTCACAGCACACACACACACACACACACACACACACACACACACACACACACACACACACACACACACAAATATCATGGTTAGTTAACAGGCACAGCCACGTGTAGGCTTGATCACTTCATGCAGCTTCCCTTATTTTTCTATGCTCTTATTTTCCTACATGTGTGTGTGTGTGTGTGTGTGTGTGTGTGTGTGTGTGTGTGTGTGTGTGTGTGTGTGTGTGTGTGTGTGTGTGTGTGTGTGTATTAGCTTCGCCTCACTGACAGACGGGGCGAGGCGGCAGTGGTCACCTGGGGCAACCAAGGTAAGTATCCTGAAGCGCTCTGCTCTCTCGCCTTGGGTATTTTCAAAGGCCAACGAGATGATTAGCTGGGTTGTCAAGAGTGTTTCTCCTGTTGCTAATGTAAAAAATCTTGTTATTCTGTCATTAGAACGATAAAAACTGCCTTAAAACCCGTGTCACTTCAATTATTGTGTTTTAAAAGTAGGTAGCCTGGTTCTCAAGAGTGTTTCTCCTGTTGATAATGTAAATATTTTGATATTCTGTCATTAGAACGATAAAAACACCCTTGAAAACTCATGTCACTTAAACTAGGACCTTTTGAAAGTAGGCAGGAGTGTTTCTCCAGTTAATAACGTAAAAATCTTGCTATTCTGTCAATAGAATGATAAAAAACACCCTTGAAAACCCGTGTCACTTTAACTGTAGCTTTTGAATGGCGTTGTTGAGCAGAAGTGTTTCAGAAGAAGGTCCCTTGTCACATCCCGCGACGCTGACGAGCTGAGATGCAAGCTAAATAAACGCCACAGAGAGAGAGAGAGAGAGAGAGAGAGAGAGAGAGAGAGAGAGAGAGAGAGAGAGAGAGAGAGAGAGTCTTTATCTACCTAAACTGTTTATTGTCTTTCTTCTCTTGTTTGTTTGTCTATTAGTTACTGTTACGACGCGCGCGCGCACACACACACACACACACACACACACACACACACACACACACACACACACACACACACACACACACACACACACACACCACTGCTGTTGTCAGAATTATTTCTTTTAAAAGTCTTATCCTTTTTTTTCTTTCTCTATTTTCTTTCTTTCCTTCTATTCCTTCCTCTGTCCTTTTTTCCTTTTCTCCTTCCTCCTCGCATTTCTCTATTTCCTCCTATCCTTTCCCCTTCTCCTTATTCTTTTTATTTCCCCATTTATATTCCCACTCGTTCCTTCTCTCTCTCTCTCTCTCTCTCTCTCTCTCTCTCTCTCTCTCTCTCTCTCTCTCTCTCTCTCTCTCTCTCTCTCTCTCTCTCTCTCTCTCTCTCTCTCTCTCTTCTTATTCTTTCTTTCTTTATCTTTCCCTTTCGATTTTTGTTTTTCTTTCCTCTTCGTTCCTTTCCTCTCTTCGATCCCTTTCTCTTTCTTTTCCTCTTGTTCATCTTTCCCCTTCTCTTCCTCTCTTCCTCTTTCCTCTCCTCCTCCCCCTCACTTCCCTCCCTCTTGTAAGGTATCAGGCAATGTCTCTCTAAACTAACCTTGCTTCTCTCTCTCTCTCTCTCTCTCTCTCTCTCTCTCTCTCTCTCTCTCTCTCTCTCTCTCTCTGGTTCTCGTTCGTTCTTTTCTCCTCTCCTCTTCTTCAAGTTTCCTCTTTTTCTCATCTTTCTCCATCTTTTGCTCCTCCCACGCCTTCCATTTCCATATTCTTCTTCTTCGGTGTCCTCCTCCTCCTCCTCCTCCTCCTCCTCCTCCTCCT